>NW_026898217.1:0-47996 GCF_033153095.1 Gastrolobium bilobum
AAAATAAGCACTCCATATCACCCACAGACTTGTGGTCCGGTTGAGATTTCCAACAGGGAATTGAAGAGAATATTGGAGAAGACTGTTGGGAATGCTAGGACCCAGTGGTCCAAGAAACTTGATGACACCTTATGGGCATACAGGACCGCTTTCAAAACTCCTATTGGGATGTCTCCATTTCAGTTGCTGTTTGGAAAAGCATGCCATTTGCCAGTTGGATTGGAGCACAAGGCTTTGTGGGCTGTGAGATAACTGAATTTTGATTCCAAAGCAGCGGGACAAAAAGATTATTACAACTGGATGAATTGGATGAGTTTCGTTTGTCTCCTTATGAAAGTGCCAGTTTGTATAAGGAGAAGACAAAGCTATGGCATGATAGGAAGATCACACCTAGAGACTTCAAGGTGGGGGATCAAGTACTTCTGTTCAATTCCAGGTTGAAGCTGTTCCCAGGGAAGTTAAAGTCTAGATGGTGGACCGTTTGTGGTAAAGGATATGAAACCATATGGGGCTGTAGAAATCAGTTCTTTGGATTCGGACAGAAGTTTTACAGTCAATGGTCAACGATTGAAGTTATATGTTGGAAGTTCTGTTGATAGGCAACTACTGACAGTTGCTCTATTAGAGGTAAAATAGATCATAACCGTCAGGCTCGTGACGTTAAACAAGCGCTGAGTGGGAGGCAACCCACTGTACTAGGTATGTAATTCCATGTTCATACCATATCCATAAGAGGAAGAAGAAAAAGGAAATTTATTTTTTGAAAAATCAAAGAGAAATTTTTTGCTATGTGCTGGGCGTTAAAACGTCAACCATGACCGTTTTAGCGTCCCCAGAGTTCCATCATTATGAAACTCTCTGGTTGTGCGCGCTAAGACGTTCATCATGAGCGTTTTAGCGTTCACTGACAACACCAATCCATGCACTCTGGCCAACAACGCTAAAACGCTAAGTCTTACCGTTTTAGCGCTGTGCTGCACAAAGTGTGTATTTTTCTCTGGACAAGGACGCTAAAACGCTGGTAAGCCCACGTTTTAGCGCCCTGTCACTAATTCGATATAACAAAGTTCCTCTTCTCTTTTCCTCTTCCATTCTTATACGTTGCCTCTGTTTTCCATAACGCACCTCTTATCTCCCATTTGTATCATCCATCTTCGTAGCTTCTTCCATATCTTCTCATCAACATCAAGGTATGTAACTCATCTCAATTCCTTTCATCTCACTTATCATATCTGAAGCATGCATTTATTGGGCATTTTCTAGGGCATTCACATGTTGATTGCCTGTATCTTCGAAGGATTGCATGTTGATTGAGTTTTATTGGTATTATTCTCCTGAACTTTTACTTTTGACTGGTATTTTGGGAATGAGACAACAAATCCAGTGAGTGTTGGTTCTCAGTCGTCTTCAAACAACAACCCAGCGTACACACACACAAGGTGTTCGTGGAAATGCCTGACCCAAAAATTGGCCTAGCGCTAAAACGCTCAGTGCGACCGTTTTAGCGCCCGTCCAGTTTTTACACACATTAAGGTCTAGCGCTAAAACGCTCAGTGCGACCGTTTTAGCGCCCGTCCAGTTTTTACACACGTTTAAGGCCAGGACGCTAAAACGCTCAGTACGACCGTTTTAGCGCCCAGGACCTATTTCATACAAAATTGAGGGTCTACATTATGGCATTGTGGGGTTGTAATTCATACATGTTTTGATCAAAATTCCCCACTACAAGAGTTCTAAATCTAGGATTGTGGAATTGGATTCATGATATGTAATTGTTTGACATTTGGACTGATTTTCTCTTGTTGTGTAGGTACAATGTCTTCTCCTTCTCAACCAGCTCCTGCTACAAAAGGAAAAAAAAGATTTAAGAAGCGAGCACGAGTGAATCAAGGAGGAGATACTGAAGCTGAGCTTACCCCAAAGTTTGATGCTCACTTTTGGAAAAGTGAGGAACATGAGAAAAGGTATACTGACAAGACTTCCAAGAGGCCATTTGTTAGAGAAAGAAAATTTGTTCTAGAACAGGATGAATATCCCCAGTTTCAGTCTCAGCTGAAGACCAGGGATTGGGCAACTTTTGGAAGAATACTGGGTGATAGTGTAACACCCCAAATGTGGATATACATATAGGGTGCACCTTCATCATGCATTCAACGCGCGGAACTCTAAATTTAAACTTTACGAATGCAAATATCAGAGTGCGGAATGGAAACACATAACCATACTTATTCCATATAAAATTAAAAGCGTTAAAACGTCAATACAAAATAAATAACACTAAACATTATTTAATGTAATCCCAAAAAGATTAACTAATCATAAATAAAAACATAATTTATGCCGCATCATAAGCCCAGTCATAATGTGGTTGTGGTTCCTCTAGCCATTGTGTACTTAGTGCTTCATCGAAATCATAATGTGGAAAAGCTTCTATTAATAATTTCATAGCCTCAGTCCATATGCCTCTATCTGTTAGATCCTTTAGTTTCTCTTCCCAGGTAGGTGGAGTTTCTTCTTCTTTACGTACCAGTCTCTTACCCTTTCTTTCCCACATAACTTTCTTATTACTTTCTTTCATCTTTTCCTGAAATGGGTGGTCAAGGGGGGTGAGATTTTGGGGAAAATCTCAGTAAGGTTCACAGCTGGAGCATTCTCCAACTATGACGCTTACTCCTGCAACAGTTTATAATAACAATACAAAATGGAACATTTAACATCATCATATAAAAATATCATGCCATCATCATCATCATCATCATATTCCTGCCGGCTTTTACGGACTTACGGAGATACCCAGAGTCCTCGTCAGGTTGCAACTGGAGTATCAGTGCACAGGCCAACATTTAATAGCATGGTTTTAAGTTTCAAAAATATCATAATCACATAATGTAAAGCACTATAAACATATTGCAGTCAGACCATAACTTATCATAGTTTCATAATGGTGGCATACATAGAGAGATTACTTCAACAACTGTAAACACTTACAGTACTTGTCGTTCTTTACTTGTATACTTTCAACTTTTGATCTCTTTACTTGCCTGTTTTCTCCCTTGACTCCCTAACATCATCATATCATCTTTTAGTAACTTATATAACATTCAACATTTGTGTTTTATCCATGTATAGGTCTCGGCTTTGCAGGTTTAATTACCTAGAGGAGTTGTTTTGCTTACTTACCCACTTGTGTAGGTTTTAGGACATTACTAGGTCATCATAACACTTAATAGAATTATTAAAGATTTCATTCTAGGCATGTATAGGTTCGGCCACCATAGATAAACATCTAGGAATATAATTTTTAAAACATGCTTTCAATTATATTATTAACTTAACATGGTTAGATCCTTTCAACATTAATCAAATAAAACCTCTTTTAGCTACATACCATTCGGCCTTATTGCCCTAAAATACCTAAGGGATTACTTCTAAAACATGCTTCTAACATTATTGATAATTTATCATATTAAATCCTAGAGCATCATTCAAAACATCATCTTATATATTCGGCCAACTAAGGTTATGATCATGCAAAATTGATTTAGAACCTAGGCTACTAAACATGCTAATCTAACATCATCATTTCATCATCTTTCATATCATTTAAACATCTCTTCATGCTTATAATTATCATACATGGTTCGGCCTTCTAGGGATCATATACTTAGGATATCACTTTCATGCTTTTACATGTCATTCCTAACCAAGAAGGTTCATAGGCTTACCTTTGATGATGATCAACGACTTAAGGAAACACTTCTTGACCTTTGACTACTTTGAATCTTCTTGAATGAACTTCCTTCCTCCTTGAACATACAAGGCCGCAAGCTTAAAGAGAGGAGAAGAGGGATTTTCTTGCTTAGAGATGAAGGGTTCTTTGGTGGAATTATTAGGAAGAAGGACTAAGATCCAGGCTTGTATTTGATCTTGGAACAATTAGGTATTTCTCACTAACACACTCACCATTTCGAAGCATTCATGGACTTCACAAAATGAACTAAACTCTTTGTTCTTTCCTTTGGTAGTGCCGCGGCTATAGAGGGAAAAAGGAGAGACTAAAGCTTGTTCAAATAGGCAACCTAGAAGCCTTGCCATTACTTGATTGCTGGTAGGTTTCGATCACATTAAATGAGAGTAAGGTGGTGATTTGTTGTCATAGGTTAGATTGCTTAATTTAGGGACAAGAACATGATGTCAATTTCCTTGATTAAGGAAATTTAGTGATTGCTTGATTTAAGGAATTGATGATGTGTGACTAATCGTCATTAAAAGTTGCTCCCTTGATTTAAGGGATTGATGAGGTGTGACTAATCGTCATAAAGGTTGCTTCCTTGATTTAAGAAACAGAATTATTTGATTGATTGACATATTGTCATCAATTTGCTTGATTTAGGGAAAGTGATTGACTATTAATCATCATAATCCTAACTTCCTTGTTTAAAGGAATTTGACTGGCTTGACTTAAGGAAATTCGATTTGCATTTAATGGCTTGAAAATCAAATAAAATCAAATTCATTTCCTACACCTAGGCCGCAGATTTTAAATGCTTGGAAGGAAAAGATTTCCTTTAATTTTGGACCATGATTTATTCCTTAAGATTATGGACCTTTAACCTATTAACCTGACCTAATTTGTGCCTATTTTTCCATGATTTTATGACACTTTAAATTGACTTCTTAGAGCTTGTTTTCTCTAGTAAAACCGTGGGCTTCTTGCTTGTAGGGAAAGAATTCTAATTAAATTCCTAGTCATATAGTACTTCTTTAGGTTTATTATGTCATGGCCTTACTTTGGGCTTTAACTTGATTTGGGTTTCATTTACCTTATTGGACTTTACTTTATCATATAGAGCTTTCTTTGTATCACTTGGACTTGTCCACATTAAATGGAATTAAAACTTCCTTTGTTGGGTTATACTTTAATCCATGAATTCATTGGATCCCCAATGCTTATGTCTTTGGTCCATTGGACCCATACTTCTAATTTACTTAATCATAAACTATTTCATCTGAAATGTCTCGTTTATTAATTATCATAATTCTTCATTAATCATGATACAATATTTAGGGTTGTTATAGATAGCAGTCCTAACATAGCAAGGGAATTCTTTGCTAATGCATTTAATGGAGATCAAGGAGGCCAGAGGACCTTCACTAGCTGGGTGAGGGGAAAGAAAGTGAAGTATGATGCTCACACTATCCAAAAGCTGCTGAAGATAAGGTTCTGTGACTATATCCACAATGCCAGTTGTGAGTTCAGGAGAAACTGGCAGAATATTGAAATTCCACCAAGGAGGAGTGACCCAAACTTTGACACCTGGACCAAGATGGGGGCAGCTAAGCCTATTTTGCAGACTATAGCCAAACCTGGTGAAACTTGGGAGTTAACCAAGGATAAGGTTGCTCCTAAGTTGATTTGGTTGAGGCATTTAAATGGTGAGGCTAGAGTCTGGTTTCACTTTGTAATCAAATGTCATGCCCTCTTCCAACCAGGCAGAGGTTATCCTGAAGAGAGCTGTCCTGATTCACACTATCATGACAAGGGCGAAGGTGGAACTTCCTATTCTCCTTCAGGACAACATTTATGATATGGCTCACTCTGACAGCGACTCTGCTGCTTTGGGTCACTGTTCCTTGATTCAGTTGCTTTGTCAGAAAGCTGGTGTAGATGTTACTGATAATGGGGCACCAACTAAATTGCACCCTACAATTGATGCCGCCATGATTACAAAGCAATTGAAGATAGGAGGAGGGGAGGTCACAGGATTGACTCCTGGTAGGAAATCTACAACTCAGAGTGATGATGAAATTGAAGAAAGGCTAAGGACAGGGGAGCAATGGATGGTGAACACTGACTTCCGAATGAGACATTTGTGCAGGCGTCTCCGGTTTATGCAGTCCAGCCAGCACTATTTCAGATATACATGGTGACGATGTTGAAATCTATATGTGAGGCTCAGGGCTTGGATGTTATTGATTATTAGCCTGCTGTATACCCTCATTCTGATGAGGAAGAAGCCTTTGAGGCAATGGCCCGGATTCACTATGCTGATCATGTGGATGGAGCTGCGCCTACTGATGGTGCTACATCTTCTCATGCTGCACCCACTCCAGAGAGACAGCCTGGTGTTGATGCTACTACCACAGAGACCACTGCTGCTGCTGCTGCTGCTGATGCTGGTGCTATGGATGAGGACAGGGGTGTTGATCCTGAGTACAACCCCTTGCCTACTGTTGATCCAGGATCATATTTGGTGTTTAGTGATGATGACGAGTCCACTGATTAGACTTCTCATTTTGTTTTTATACATTTTCTGTTTTATGGTTTTATTTTGGATATTTTTAGTTGATTGTGGTATTATTTTCATTTTGTATATTTGTTAGTACATTGAGATTCTGTGTTTGAATGATGCACTTTAAAATAGTACTGATGCTATTTGTTGATATGTGTATGTGTTTCAGAAATTGTCAACTGCTTTTTAGATTTAAATTAGTTGCTGGGGACAGCAACGTTTAAATCTGGGAATGGGGTGTGAATGAATGACATGATTATGGTGGAATCACACAGTTGATGATGACACACAGATGATGAGCCACAAACAGGGAAACATCTCAATCCTTTCTTTTAAAATTCTTGTGAATATAGTTTTAGGTAGTTTAGGAAGTGTTTTATATGTACAAAGGTTGGATTTAGAGTTGAGATGATGTGAATTTTATGAGGATAGGATGATCAAAGTTTTACATGATGGATTAAACATTTGTTGATGCAATTTGAAATCCCTGCATATGTGCTAAATGATATGTTTGCATGACTCGTGTTGTGTGAGGAGTAGAGAGATCAGGTTGATGTATATGGAGGAATTCAAGCATGCACTCTGAACTGTGAGACATTGAGCCTATACAGAAATTTTTTTGTTCAGAGAGCACTTCACTGTATGAGTAACTCTTGAACTTGCCCTGTTTCTAACTTGAAATAGTTCATGGTTTGTAAAGTAGAGCTCATTGAGGCATTTTTCTTTTGAACCAAATTTTCTTATTGCATGGAAGCCTTAAGCCAGAATTTTTGTGATAAAACTAAGAGCCCTGCACTTATTCTAGATCCTAAATTTTCAGATTATGTGTTCAGATAAGGAGTAAGGAGGAAGGCTCTGTAGGAAAGGTGTTTCTGCAATGAACAAAAATATTAAGTGTTAAGTGTTGGAAATTTGGAGAAAAAGAAGAATGCAATAAAAAAAAAGGGAAATGAGGAAGTAAAGGCACAAAGTGCTTGGTTTGGAAAAGGAAAAGAAAAAGGAAATGAGGAAAAAGGGAAATCAAAACAACACAAAGTGTTGAAAGTTGGAAGAAAAGGAGGAAGGAAGTTCAAGAAAAAGAAAAGTTGTAGAAAAGGTGGTGAAAAGAGCAAATGAAAAGGAAGAAGAGAATGAGAAGGATTAAGGAGTACATAGATAAATTCACTAGTGATCCTCCTCTTATCTGAATCTGATCCATTTATCTAACCTTCTGCAACATCAAATCCTACCTTTAGCCAACTACATGTCAAGCCAATTTTCCTTCTTCTATACAGAATCCTATTCTTAGTCAAGTCATACCACCAAAGCCTCTTTTGTTCTGCTTATGAATCACTGTAACTATGGAAAGTGAGAAGATGGGCAAGCTTATAGTAGTTTGAGTGCAGTGGAGATTGAGTGATGAGTACACCCTTAGACACTAGAGTGCAAGAGAGTTTATTCTCACAATTTTTGAGAAGTTCCAAGTGAGGGGGTGTTTTGTGTTGAAGGTCTCTGCATTTCATCTTACTGATCTGTTGAAAGTCATTGTAATGAGGTTAAGCAAGTCATAGTAAAAGATAGATTGCTGGGTTATTAGATTGTATCTTGGAAAGTTGATCTGTCATATTTCAATCCAACCTCATAAATTTCATGTGTAAAGAATCTCAAGTCTTTCTCTGTCTTTAAAGTTATTGCTGAGGACAACAATATTCAAATCTGGGAATTGTGATGAATCCTTAGTTCATCATGGTTTTTAGCAGGAATTAGGATCAAATTGTGTGATTAAATGATGAAAAACAAGGTTAATGTCCTAAGATGTCCTCAATTACAAGTTCAAGATCTTTATTGGAAATTTGTATGATTCTTGTAGGAAAAGCAAGCTTGAAAGACAACTGGAGAAAGAAGAAGATTCTGGAGCTCAAGAGGAGAAAAATTGCCTAAGTGTTGAGCGCTAAAACGTCCACACTGAGCGTTTTAGCGCCCTGTTACAGGAAGAGGCCAAAACTTGCTGATGATGAGCGCTAAAACGTCCACACAGAGCGTTTTAGCGCGCTGCTACACTAAGAAGATGGAAAATTGCTGGTCTTGGACGCTAAAACGGCCTGCAATATGCGTTTTAGCGCCCTAAAGTGGAAAAAGATTCTGGTCTTCACCGCTAAAACGTCCAAATCAAACGTTTTAGCGTTGGAGTCAGTTAAAGTTAGTTGAGCATTCACCAAGTTTGGACGCTAAAACGGTCATTCCTTAAAGTTTTAGCGTTGAAATCAGTTAAAAGCAGTTGAGCATACGTAAAGCATGGACGCTAAAACGGCCATTTATGGACGTTTTAGCGCCCACATCAGTTTTCTGTTTTTAATTGTAACACTATATAAGGCAAAGCCTTGACACTTAGAGGAAAAAAATCTTGGGGGATCTGAACTCTCTCTCTCTCTTAAACTTAGTCTGACTTCTCTCTAAATTCTTTTAGTTTTTGTATTAGGATTTCCTTGTAATAGTTTGGAGATTGAAGACTTTCAACATGGAAATGAAGTTTGCTTCTTCTTCTCTTATTTATTCCTTAGTCATGTCTGAGTAGAGTCTTTGTAGTCTGAATGCAATGGAACTCCATGATGATATTATGTTGATTTGATTAATATGATGAAGTATTTTTCATGTGCTGATTTGAGATTTTCTGAGTTAATTATTTCTATCAATGAAGTAGTATAGAACAGGGATGTTTATATGACTTCTGTATTTGATAATCTCAACATCAGAATTCTAGTACTCAAGGGATTGATGCTAGAGTTCTGATGTAATCTTAAAACCTTAGTATTTCATGCATGTATTAAGAAAGAAATCACCAAGGGATTGGGGTTTCTGATTAATGTTTCTATCAGGGTAGTAAGGGATTGCATCTTGATGATAAGTAAAAGGTTGATTAACACCACATGGAAAGGAATTCATCATATGATCAATTCCTATATGGTTTATCATGGAGGAAAGTTGTTTTCTGACTACTTGTTGATCAATTCCTAAAACTCTGATTCATCATTCTGTCTTTCTCTAATACCTGACAAGTAAGTCTATTTTTTTAATTGTTTATAATTGCACAGTGATAATTCTGATCATCTACCTCCTCCTCTACTTTATACATGGGTTCAAACCTCTCAGTGATTTAACATCACCCACTGTCTTCAATAACAAATTAATCACACACTAAACTTAAACAACTATTAAGCTCCTCTTATATACTTTTTAAAAGCATAGGCAAAGTAATAATACTGAGTGAACTGAAACTGAGCTTCTAAGATTCATTCAGTTATAAAAAACTTATCACTACAAACAAAAGTAACAATACAGATACAATGAATAAACCATAGACTATAGAGCACAAACAAATACATGACATACAGTATTAATAATAAGGATTTAAGAAAAAATAAGGGTATGGTATGGTATGGTATCGGAAGTTACCTTATCCTCAGCAGCAAGTAAAGGAAGATTTTTGGGAAGAATCTCAACTCAAGAGGCTCAGAGTCGGGTGCCATCAAGAGGAGAAATGCCTCTGTTCAGTGGCTTTTTTGAGCTGAGCTACAAATACAAATAAAAATACATGTTTCATGGTCGCTGAAACAAAAAGAAAAAAGAAAAAAAACGCAATAACACACTTAAAATAAATGGTAGAACCAACGAAATGAAATGAAATGAAATAAAAGCAGAGGCGAAAGAAAGTTCCTTTCCTGTGAGTTGAGGAGCTGCTTGTAGTTGGTAGCTTATCTTGTTGAACAAGATCTTCAACAGTATTGTTATTGTGAGTTGAGTTGAGCTTGATTGAAGAGAAGAGAAGAGAAGAGAAGGGGGCTAGGCTTAGGGTTTTTCTTTGGTGGAGAGAGAGAGAGAGAGAGAGAGAGAAGAAAGAGAGGAATGAGTGAGTGTTATTAAATTAAATCCCGCCCAATTTTAGATGAAAAATCTTTGAAAATTGTAAATTGTAAATTTGTGATCTGAGATGAGACTGCATCTGCATGTTTCGGAATATGCATTGAGAGGTGAGAGAGACTAAGAGCAATGGTTGGTTATTTTGATCAGTTTTGTTTTGGCCCAATCCAATCCATCTTTAATTATTATAATAAAACTTTAAATTATAATATTTGCGCTGAAATCAAATTATTATATATTACCTGCTAAAAAGCGCGCGCGTGGTCAAGTGTCCAAAGCACATTACATTGATTTGCATTGGAGAGGGCCACACTTGACTTGACAATCAGACACTACACTACACTGAGTAAAAGCAATGCAATGAATGGACTTGGGTCGGGTGTTATTTTCAGCAGCATCATCTTTGTTTTGTTTTGTTTTGGGCCCAATCCAATCCAAATATCCAATCCATCTTTGTTTTGTCACTTACATACACCGAGGAGGGAGGGATTTCTTAATTCTAAATAAATAAATGTTAATTAAAATGCTAATTAATATATTTGATTATATATCCTATACTATACTACCGTAGAAGTAGAGGAGGGGGGAATAAATTATTATTATTAACTACTCAATGAAAGAATTAAATTCTAGAACTGTTTCGGATCTTAAAAAAATTATTTAGAAAGTATCTCATAGACTTTCTTTTACATAGAGGGCCTATAAACTAATAGGCCGACCTATTTTATATTATTTATTTTAAATTAAATAAATAAATTATTATTTTAATGGTTTTGAATAATAAAATTATATTATTTTAATTATTTTCTTTAATTATTGAACGTCTTGTAGGCTTAAACAGGCTAACAAGTCTATGTCAATACTTTTGTTTTTTAAATATACGTCATGCTAAAGTATTTTACATGTGTCTGACCTATTTAAGCTAAAGCCTATCTCTATCCAGCCTATTTACACCCCCCTACTTTTAACAATGGTTTTTCGTTGTTGATTAAATGTGAGTACTATAAACATGCTTTTAACGTTGGTTGGCCCACCCCGCCCCGCCACCAACCCGCCAAAAACGGGACAGGGCGGGTTAACCCGCCATTAAATATGGGTGGGAAAAATGAACTCACCCCGTTTTATGGTGGGTTGGCGGGTCAACCCACCAACCCGTCAATTAAAAAAATAAATAATTAAAATTTAAAAATAAATTATATTTTATTAATTTTTCTAATATTATTTTATTTTATTTCACACTTCTTTTAATTTTTCTCAATCTCAATCTTAAATGTATACTAATATTTGTCAAAACATTCTTTAGGAACTCATTCGTCTCCATATAAAGATAACATTTGTCATAAATAAAATTGTTATTCTTTATTTTTTCTAAGAAGTACTAATGTAAAAAAAAAATTGGATATCACAAAAATTTAATGACAAATGAAATACTACTTAATTGTAAAATATATATATATATATAACCCGACGGGTCAACCCGTTTTGACCCACTTCTAGGCGGGGCGGGTTGAAGTGGGTTGGTGGGTTGAAAATCTCAACCCAATTCGTCCCGTTTTGGCGGGTTGACCCGCCGGGCAGTGGCGGAGCCACGTTGTGGCCTACAGTTGCCTTGGCACTGGCTTATTTAGCCACGTTCATTTAGCTACATTTGAAAAGTAGCAAACTCTGTTCAAATTTTTTGAAAATTAGCCACGTTTCGGTCGTAGCCAAAGAACCGTAGCTATTTGGGCACTAGCTGAATTTTTTGGCACTTGCTAACATGTCATGCTGGCTCCGCCACTGCCGTCGTGCTCAACCCATATTGTCACCCCTAAATTTACATATAAAGTAGAGTCATCAAAACAGGCTATCTCTTCCTGTTAGGCCCTAGCTCGCACGAGTTAAGGCAAAAAATCCTACAAATAAAAAAGCCTGCATGAGCCAAAAACTTATATAATCCCACGAGATAGGGCCTGTCCACGAGCCAAAATTTCATATAAGTCAATCATTTGTCATTAATTAGAATTGTGACAGTAGCAAACAGGCATCACCAAAACCTTATCTGAAATTTCCATCCCTGATCCATCTACCGCTCCCAACTTCTACACTATATAATCAACTATAATGGAAAGAACAAAAAATCTTTACGTAATCCTCCAAGACAAGCAATCAATGAGATAAAATAAACCATGTTGTCATATAATTGAATGGAAATTGATTTCTCCGGAGAAACTATTCCCCTATTACAGACTCATAAAAATGTCTCATCCATCTTTTTTCTTTAATATAATGAGTCCCGTATATTTAATGGGTATGCAGAAGAGGAATAATTTCTTCTGCAACATGAGAAACTAGGAAAACTATTGCCACTTTGTTATTCCTCACTTTAACATAAATTCGTTACATTAATTATGCATTTGCTACTTTAGAATAATAACCAACAAAATAGCTTTAGGCTTCTTTTCAATGGTATGAGATTCACCATTATTGCCTTTATTTTATTTAGCTGTTGATTTCATTAGCAATTTTCGTCTAGCTTCTTTCCTTTGTCATTATTTTCTATCATCCCACCATAGCGGAACGTGGTCGACCCAATTCGCAATTCAACATATAGCTATGAGTTATGAAAGTGCTTGATGAAGTTGAGGTGAAAGTAAAGGATGGGGACAGTGAATTCAGAAAATATATCTGTCCTTTGCAGAATCTGCATCATCGAAATTCAAAACTTAGATAGAAATATAAACCATCCAAATGGAAAAATAAAAGAACGTTTGAAAAATAAACACAAAAAATGAGAGAGATCATGTGGCAGATAGTAGGGGTGTTAACGGGCCGAGCCGAGCCGAGCTTTGATCTTAACAGGCCAAGCCTGTATTTAAACGTGTCAGACTGGCCTTAGCCTGTTACCTGTTACGAATATAATATTTGCATGTGGCCTGATTCGTTTACAAAAAATAAAAGCCTGTCTCAAGCCTGTGGCCTGTTTATTTATTAAAAATAAAAACCTTACATTCCAATTTGTAGCCGTATTCAGCCCATTAATCATGCACTGATATGTATTTTTTTGTAAGAAAATAATAGTTGTTTCTTTTATAATAAAAAAACATTAATATTAAAAAATCAAAATAACAACATCACCTTTACTTTATTTTACGTTGCTTTTCCTTAATTTTCTTCCACATTCTAGATTTTTTACATTAAATTTTCTTCCACATTTCTTAATATTCTAGATTTTTTACACTAGATTTGAACCCCACCAATAAATTTTCTTCCACATTTTAAATTAATTTTTCTTCCACGGTCGCCGCCATAAGCATCGTTATAAGACGTGGAATCCGCATGGCTTATAAAAATAGATGATGAACATGACTTAGATCGGGGAGAAGAGATAGAGCAGAGACAAAAAACTGAGAAAACGATGTTGAAATGATTAATATAAAATTATAAATAATAAATAAACTTAATGTATACGGGCCAGCCTCCAAGGCTTCAAGGCCGGGCTTGGCTATAAAAGCCTGAGGCCTTTTAAATAAAAAAGCTTTTGCATGAGTATAAGTCTGGGCTTAATAATAAAAAAAGACAAGCCGAGCCGAAACGGGCCGGGCCTAAGGCCCCTGATAGGCCCTTGGCCTTATTATCACCCCTAGCGGATAGCATAAGTCCCACCACACCTAATAATTTCAATCATTTTTACCTTTCAAGAATCAAGTACTGGATTCGAGATAATTTACACTTTCAATCTCAGCCACTTTACCTTGAAGATCATCTCTGAAAATACACATGATAAAGCCCAAAAATGGTCAAATAGCCTACATAGTATACACTGCTAACCTCGTACACATGCATAATTGAAGTGAACTTTCTTCTTTTCCTCTTTTTCCTAAAATACAAGTATTGCTGAGTTTTAAATGCACACCTACACGGTGTCTCATACCCTTTTATAAAATTTACACATTTTAAATTGGAAAAATTAATTGTCATTTTTTTTTTGTAAACAATTAATTGTCATTTTAAATTAGATGACTTTTATTTTAGGTCTCTCTGCTTCTAATTATACAGAGGAAAGAAAATATTAAAAATCATTAAATATATATTAAAACGATATAATTTTATTTAGAATAATATAAAATCATGTCCTTTAAAATAAAAAATATTTTCCCTTTTTTTTTGTAACTAAATATTTTCCCTTTAAAATTTAAAAAAGAGGACTAAAAAAATAAATAGACAACCTTATAATTTTGAAGAAATGCTTATGATAAAATAAATAAATTTTCTCTCTTTCCACCAAACAGATCATGGATTTAAAACAACAGTTATTCAGTAATCTAGATCTATAAGCGAGCACAAATATCTACAATTTTCTCCACCTTTCATATATATATATATATATATATATATATATATATATATATATATATATTATTAAGACATTTCTGTTTCAGAATATGGTAGTGGACTAGTGTCATCTCTATACATGTCCATGTATCATATATATTTGATTAATTACATGTAAGTACCACTGTAAGCACTTGCTGAAACATGTAAATAGAACAATTTTACCCCCTCTACTCTTAATTGACACTTCGGTATCATTCACAAAAATTTTAGAAAGCTAAATTTTCCATCCACATTAGACTCATCAGTCTTTACAAATAATCTTGTTCAATCATTCACAAAAAATGTCGATGTTGATCAGACTAATTATTAACCAAACAAGAACAATAGTGAAAATAAAAGTATAAAAATAGAAAGAATGCATGGTTACGTGACTTGTTGGTTATACAAACTCAAAGAAAATACAAACTCAAAGAAAATACAAATGAATGGAGGTCAATCTCAGTAGAGAACAAATCTGGGAAGCCAAAGAATTAAATTTGAATCCCATTTACAACTACATAGACAACAAATAATTGGTGTTATCAACTACATCGACAACAAATAATCCGAGTCAATCATTTGTGTAATAATCCGAGTCAATCATTTGTGTAGGATCATAAAGATCAAAGTCAGAATCAAAGTCCAAGTCCAAGTCTTCATTTAAGATTGAGCCTATTGAGCTTAAATTGGTAAGATGTGAAGCATAACTGCCATCCTGGCTTTGGTCAGCCAACCCTTGAAATGGCACAATATTACTTGTTTGCCTAGGACTAATCATCTCACCAGATGAAAAGGATATTTAAAAGGACTGACTTGCTGGGTTGCCTTAGACCTGATTCTTTTCAGTCGAAGTCTTTATTTCTGCAGCAATTAAAAAACAAATAAAGTTCTATAAATGAAAAACTATGGTTTTGTGAAATTAAAGCAGAAAGGAAAAGAAAAAAATACCTGCAGATGGCTGGCCACATGCGCCCTAGTAAGATGCTTCTCAGCCTTCATCAATTGAAGAATTTTTCTAGGTACAACCTTTGCAATCAAAAGAACATACAAATGTGTCAGACTTCATTAACAATAATGCCATGACATCTACTCCATTGCACTACAGATTAGGAAGAGTATTTGAGAAAGCATTCAAAATAATGTTGAACAAAAAAATACAGCAATTGGAAAAATACAGCAAACATATACTTTTGCAATACAAAAAAAAACCCAGAGTTTTCACAGGAATGGAAAAAGGCATCATTGTTCCATTTTTGGCAGCGAATGGAAGACACAGTTGGGACCAATTGGGCAGCTTCCAGCTCTCATGAGACCAAATTAATCATGATCGAATTAAGGAAAATTTGAATTTTGATTTGTTCAGTTTTCGAGTGATGCCAAATAAGTATATTAGCTTACTCCAAGGAAAGGATTACTGAAATAGAGGAATACATAGGCAGTGGATTTGTTTGTTATTTGGAAATGCACACTGGTATTAACAACGGAGAAGCCATTTTTTATTTTGGTGCAGATTCCAATATTATAACAGAAATTATATATCCAAGTGGGGCTGAGACAGATGTTCGAAGAATTATGGTTGGATTCTGGGCAGTGGATGTGAAGACACTTGTGGAAATAAAGTTTGCAAAGAGAGGTGATGGAACTAGTTTTCACATTGTAATATTATTAGGATTTGATTGCTATTTCTACACAAAAATATAATAAAAGTATTGCTAAAATAAAGCAGAAACATCAATTGATTGACCAATTGTAGCAATTAATAACAATTAAGATAACAACTACTTTGCATTGTAGAGAAAGAGTGAATAACTTACTGTCAACACCCAAGTCATTAACAGCGGCCACAAAACACCGACCGATGTAGCTCTTCGGTCCAAACAACCCGAGACTGCTTTTGGGTTGATCGGTCCTCTTGGTTAAGACCTTTCTCAAGTTCTACATGAACTTCATCCTCATCTTCTTCCATCTTCTCAGCTTTTTCATCATCTTCTTCCATCTTCTTAGCTTCATCCTCATCTTCATCTTCTTCCATCTTCTCAGCTTCATCCTCATTTTCATCCTCATTTTCTTTCATCTTCTCAGCTTTTTCATCATCTTCATCTTCTTCCATCTCCTCAGCTTCATCCTCATCATCTTCCATCTTTTCAGCTTTTCATCATCTTCAACATGATGAAAAACCAACATGTTATCATTCCAATCGAAACCAACATGGCTTATAAAAATAGATGATGCACATGACTTAGATCGGGGAGAAGAGATAGAGCAGAGACAGAAAACTGAGAAAATGATGTTGAAATGATTAATATAAAAATATAAAAAATAAATAAATTTAATGTATACGGGCCAGCCTCCAAGGTTTCAAGGCCGAGCTTGGCTATGAAAGCCTGAGGCCTTTTAATGTATTGCGAAAAAAAACGAAAGAAAGAAAGAAAGAACCATTAATATTTAAAAAATAAATAAAATGGAAAACCCATATATCTAAATATATCCAATGTTAGTTTTGTTAAATAAAACACCAACTGAAAAAACTAACAAACTCAACTAGACAAAATCAAAAAACAAAAAAACCAGTTAATAGTCCAGTAATAAGATGTCTGGGCAGACAGAAACAAAAGCACACAATCGAACATCCACTGTATTATCAAGAAAAAAAAGAAACGAAATCGAAAGAAAAGAAAAGCAAGAACATAATGGAAAAGCCACACCCTCAATATTGCCAGAATAATAAAGAAAAAGAAAGAAAGAAACATATATTTCATATGGTATTGACAAAAGACAAGCCACACCCTCAATCTCTATTTTCAAGAAAAAAAAGGAAAGAAAAGAACACAGTCGAATATCAGCAAGAAACCCACATACTCAATCTTTTCAAGCAAGAAATATCAGCATATAATCAAACATTTTCAAGAAAAAAAGAAAACAAAAGAAAAGAAAAGAAAGGGCCGAAGTACCATACCTAGGTATTGACACCTTTGTAGGAGTGTTGCCAAACAATACAGGATGGTTGGGTCATCATCTCTCATTGCATCCCATCTCTCATATTCATCCTCATCTTCTTCCATCATCTCAGCTTCATCCTCATCTTCATCCTCTTCCATCTTCTCATCTTCATCCTCATCTACTTGCATCCCATCTCCCATTGCATCCCATCTCCCATATTCATCCTCATCTTCTTCCATCATCTCAGCTTCATTCTCATCTTCATCCTCTTCCATCTTCTCAGCTTCATCCTCTTCTACTTGCATCCCATCTCCCATTGCATCCCATCTCCCATATTCATCCTCATCTTCTTCCATCATCTCAGCTTCATCCTCATCTTCATCCTCTTCCATCTTCTCAGCTTTTTCATCATCTTCAACATGATGAAAAACCAACATGTTATCATTCCAATCGAAACCATAGATATTTAAAAAATAAATAAAATAGAAAACCCACATATCTAAATATATCCAATGTTAGTTTTGTTAAATAAAACACCAACTGAAAAAATTAACAAACTCAACTAGACAAAATCAAATTTACAAAATTAAAAAACAAAAAAACAGTTAATAGTCCAGTAATATGATGTCTGGGCAGACAGAAACAAAAGCATACAATCGAACATCCACAGTTATCAAGAAAAAAAAAGAAACGAAATCAAAAGAAAAGAAAAGCAAGAACATAATGGAAAAGCCACACCCTCAATATTGCCAGAATAATAAAGAAAAAGAAAGAAAGAAACATATATTTCATATGGTATTGACAAGCAACTGTTGACAAGCCACACCCTCAATCTTCCATTTTCAAGAAAAAAAAAGAAACATACTGTATTTTCAAGAAAAGAAAAAAGAAAAGAAAAAAGAAATCAAAAGAAAAGAAAAGCAAGAACATAATGGAAAAGCCACACCCTCAATATTTCCAGAATAATAAAGAAAAAGAAAGAAAGAAACATATATATTTCGTATGGTATTGACAAGCAACTGTTGACAAGCCACACCCTCAATCTTCTATTTTCAAGAAAAAAAAGAAGAAACATACTGTATTTTCAAGAAAAGAAAAAAGAAAAGAAAGAAATAAACATATATTTCATATGGTATTGACAAGCAACTGTTGACAAGCCACACCCTCAATCTTCTATTTTCAAGAAAAAAAAAGAAACATACTGTATTTTCAAGAAAAGAAAAAAGAAAAGAAAAACGAAATCAAAAGAAAAGAAAAGCAAGAACATAATGGAAAAGCCACACCCTCAATATTGCCAGAATAATAAAGAAAAAGAAAGAAAGGAACATATATATTTCGTATGGTATTGACAAGCAACTGTTGACAAGCCACACCCTCAATCTTCTATTTTCAAGAAAAAAAAAGAAACATACTGTATTTTCAAGAAAAGAAAAAAGAAAAGAAAAAAGAACACAGTCGAATATCAGCAAGAAATATCAGCAAGAAACCCACATACTCAATCTTTTCAAGCAAGAAATATCAGCACATAATCAAACATTTTCAAGAAAAAAAGAAAAGAAAAGAGAAGAAAAGAAAGGGCAGAAGTAACATACCTAGGTATTGACACCTTTGTAGGAGTGTTGCCAAACAATACAGGCTGGTTGGGTCATCATCTACTTGCATCCCATCTCCCATATTCACCAATTCCATTGTCTTGATAAAACAATCTAAGAACAAGAGAAAGAAACAAGCAAGAACAAGAGAAAGAAACTAGGAAACCCAAAGAAACCAAGAAAACTTTAAGAAGGAGTGAAAACAGAGAAAGAAACCCTAAGAAAACCTTAAGAAGAGTGAAAAGAGAGAAAGAGAATTTTTAATTTATATTTTTTGGCGGCAAAACTATGATGACCGTTGTATTCTCTTAACTCTTAACTCGTAAGTTATTTTCGTCCCTCTGAAGTTCTAATTTAGCTACTCCTAAAATTTATTATATTTACTAATTTATATTAGCTAATGTATATACATATTAAAAAATATATGTGTGGATGGACAACTGAGAAATATATATTCTAATTTTAAGGAAATAAAATTCATTTTAATTATTAAAAATATGAGACATGATTGGGTTGAGAAAAAATTCATCACATATATATATATATATATATATATATATATATATATATAATTCATTATAGTTTGACTAATTACTTTGATTAATTTAATAAAAAAACCCGCGATTCACACTAAAATAAATATAATCATAATAATATTTATTAAAAAATTGGCTTTACTAAATGCTAACATCTTTTAAACAAGAGTAACAGAAGAAAGCTTGAGAAGAAGCATTTACAAAGACCTTAATCTAGATGACTTTAAAGAAACTTTGGTTATTGATACCACCATTTAGAAAAAAATTCAACAGACGCTTAAACGAGGATTAAAATGCAATGAACATTATTTACCCCCCCCCCCCCCCCCAAAAAAAACTGAAATGCAAAGAAGATTAAGAGAAGACAATCTTAGAGTTCTATTGGTTGTGCCCCCACAATCACAACATAATACAGAATGAAGAAGAGGTACTTACTTACCAGAGAGGTGACTACTTCAGTTGTTTGATGAAATACTTTTGAGGGATCTACACCACAGAACACTGGCAGGACCTTGGTATATTTGGTTCTGCTCCGCTCCATTATTACCTCCTTAAAACATTTCCGGAGAAAATAGAAATGTTTTGAGAAAACAATAACATAAACACTATTTTGAAACGCCTCATCATTATCATGTAAAAAAACACTAGTTGTTTGTTGGGTGCACATGCAAAGAAGAGAGTGGTTCTGATCTGTAATATAATGGGGTAGGTGGTGGCGGTTTCGGTGAACTGAAGACAATGGATCTATGGAAGTGAAATGAGAGTCCAAAGATAATGTAAAGTGAGAGAGAATGGACAGATCGCAACAATAAGTTTTTGAGAAAGGTGAAAGAGAGAGACACGTAGAGATAGAAAGGTAGGAAGCGGAAAAGCTCAAGATAGAAGAGTGGACGCCAAAAAAATAAAAGCAAGCTCTCTTGTCAAATCACAACTTTCACATTAGGTGAAATGAGGACTGACAAAAGCAATTAATGGCTCTGATCTCTGATCAACAGAACAGTAGTATCTCTCTCCTATTCCCCAAATAAACTTTAATATCATACTACCATCCTTATAAACAAGAGAATACATCGATATCAGGAGCAATGGACTCTCTCTGTAGGGAAAAAGCGAAAGACTATGCATGACACCAGAGATTATAAACTACAGAATAGGTGAATGAATGATACAGGGCTACACAGCACAGCTAGATAGTTTTAATATAATAATCAATGGAGTCATAGCAGCAGGGATTTTAACTACAATGGTTTAAAATTAAAAAAAAAATTGATATACTATTTAATATGTTTAGAATTTAAAAAAAAAATAATATTCTTCATCTTCAATCTTTATTAATAATTTGATAATATCACACTATCATTTTTGGAAAGAAAAAAGATTCAAAATTCCATAAGAAGCCAAGTTTTTGAAAAGGTGAAAGAGAGAGACACGTATAGAAAGGTAGGAAGTGGAAAAGCTCAGGAGAGATGCAAGGAACCAAATAAAGCTCTCTTGTCAAATCACAAATTAGGTGCTCTGAGGATCTGACTCTGACTCTGATCTCTGATCAACAGAACAGTAGTCTAGCATCTCTCCTATTCCCCAAATAAAGTAACACAAACAGCGCAATTAAACTTCAATCTTATTAAGAAATTTTTCAAATTCATTTATTTATTTATTTTCTTCTCTCTAAATTAATCACACACTAAACTTAAACAACTATTAATTAACCTCCTCTTATATACATGCATATTTTTAAAAGCAGAGGCAAAAAGTAATAATACTGAGTGAACCGAAACAGAGCTTCTAAGATTCATTCAGTTATATATAAGAAACTTAACACTACAAACAAAAGTAATAATACAGACAGATACAATGAATGAACCATCATAGAGCACAAACAAATATACATACATGACACGTACAGTATTAATAATGAGGATTAAAGAAAAAATAAAGGTATGGCATGGTATGGAGGGGAATTTACCTTATCCTCAGCATTCAGCAGCAAGTAAAGGAAGATTATTGAGAAGAATCTCAACTCAAGAGGCTTAGTGTCGGGGGCCATCAAGAGGACTAGCTCAGAAATGCCTCTGTTCAGTGTCTTTTTTGAGCTGAGCTACAAATACAAAAAGAAATACATGTTTTATGGTCGCTGAAACAAAAAAAAAGAAAGAAAAAAAATGCAATAACACACTTAAAATAAATGGAAGAACCAATGAAATGAAATGAAAGCAGAGGCGAAAGAAAGTTGCTTTCCTGTGAGTTGAGCTGCTGCTTGTAGTTGGTAGCTTATCTTGTTGAACAAGATCTTCAACAGTATTGTTATTGTGAGTTGAGCTGAGCATCGGCCAAAGGTAACCACCATTTTTGTGATTTGATTGAAAGAAAGAAAGAAAACTTGAAGAAGAACATTCATTCAAGTCAGATTCAATGAATCGTTTGTTTAGAAGGAAGAGAAGATAACAAAAAGAAAAGGTAACCAACCATTTTTGTGATTTGATTGAAGGGTGAGAAGAGAAGAGAAGATGGGGCTTAGGGTTTTTCTTTGGTGGAGAAGAGAGAGGGAGAAGAAAGAGAGGAATGAGTGAGTGTAATTAAATTAAATCCCGCCCAATTAAATTACATTTTTTACGTTTAAGCTAGATGCCAGTGAAAATTAAAATTAAACAATGAAAACATATATGTACGAGTAAACAAGAGAATACATCGATATCAGTAGCAAGGACTCTCTTTGGGGGAAAAGATACAAGGATTATAGACTACAGAATAGGTGAATGAATGATACAGTGCTACACAGCACAACTAGATAATTTTAATATAATAACACTATCATTTTTTGGAAACAAAAAAAGCTTCAAAATTCCCTAAGAAGCCAAGATTTTGAGAAAGTGAAAGAGAGAGACACGTAGAGAGAGAGAGAAAAAGGTAAGAGCTCAGGAGAGAAGCAAGGAAGCAAAAAAAGAAGAAGTGCACAATTAATAACCAATAAAGCTCTCTTGTCA
Organism: Gastrolobium bilobum; assembly: GCF_033153095.1. Classification (NCBI taxonomy): domain Eukaryota; kingdom Viridiplantae; phylum Streptophyta; class Magnoliopsida; order Fabales; family Fabaceae; genus Gastrolobium; species Gastrolobium bilobum. The sequence continues at coordinate 22,599 of NW_026898217.1, forward strand.
AATTACAACATTAGGTGCTCTGAGGATCTGACTCTGATCTTCGATCAACAGAACAGTAGTCTAGCATCTCTCCTATTCCCTAAATAAAGTAACATAAACAGCGCAATTAAACTTCAATCTTATTAAGAAATTTTTCAAATCCATTTATTTATTTATTTTCTTCTCTTTAAATTATGTTGGAATTTATATATATATATATATATATATATATATATATATATATATATAAATTGTATAGACAATCTATTGGTTATGAATAAGAAGTTTGGTAGTGAAAAGGTGTGCCTTTTCGTCGACAAATAGATGTATCTTTTCATCCTAAACGATGTGTTGTTTCATCCTAATGGACATGTTGTTTCATCCTAACGGACATGTTGTTTCATCCTTGAATGGGTGTCTTTTCGTGTGGAACGAATGTGTCTTTTCGTGTCGAACGAATGTGTCTTTTCGTGTCCAACGGATGTTTTGTTTCGTCATCGAATAGGTGCCTTTTGGAACGTTACTTTACGTTGTCTATAAATAGACACTGACACCTTCATAAAATGGATCCAATTTTTCTGCACTGAAACTCTGCCGGAATTTTTCTCCTTCCGGTTTTGCATGTTCCTTTTCATACTCCGGTGTAGTTTCCTCTGGCATTTTGTTGTGTTCGTTTGGGCTGTTGACTAGTAGTGCCGCCACTCTTTAGACGAAATCCGTTCTATCATGGGAGACAAGTGTCCATCTACCTTAGGCATCAGTGAGGGGACAAAGTGTCTTAAGGAGACACGTTCTGTGGGCTCGGATTTTATCCTTCTGATTTTGCATATCTGATTCATCATTCTGTCTTTCTCTAATACCTGACAAGTAAGTCTGTTTTTTTTAATTGTTTATAATTGCACAGTGATAATTCTGATCATCTACCTCCTCCTCTGCTTTATACATGGGTTCAAACCTCTCAGTGATTTAACATCACCCACTGTCTTCAATAACAATCTTAAGACAATTGAATGCCAATAAATGCATAACATTTCACACATAATAATTAATATAACAAAATATTCATGTCATAAGTATTTCTCATTTATCATACTATACCATTAAATGACATCAAATTTCACTGCATTTCTCATTGAACCAGCATCAAAATAAGCACATCAAACCAAAAGGTCATATATCAATATTTGGTACCATGCTTATAAATATATAAAGCCATTTCACAAAAGACTTAATATAATTGGAAAGACCATCAACCATCAAAACGGATTCGTCACATGGCATGGTTGTCTTACACGAAACAATTCTTTTAGAATAAAGGCATGCATATAATTAGTCATATATATACAATCAAAGGCCACAAACCCAAAATTATATGTAGGCATTAATTCAAAAATCATAACCAATCAATGGAAACCTTTCAATTTTTCATTATGGTCCTCTGTAATTTTAATTCAAGTGCCTCAATATACAAAGCATCGATATGTTTACTTCCATGAATTTCACTCATGGTTTCAAAAATCATATATTCAACAACAATAAACTGGAAAGAAAGACCGTAACAGTGCATTAAAACTACAAAGGCTATTCAAAACCATTATGAACACGAAGATCGAGAAACCCAATGTGAAGCACTTTCACAATTCATGATTACAAAATTCAATGCAATTCATGAGTCTATGGGTATATAGCGGAACATTATCATTCCAATAATCATGATATTACCAACCGATGCTTACGGTTCCAACCATGACATTTCGATGTTCTCAAAGAAATGGAAACTAACAGTACATCTTTCCATGCAAAATCAAAACATTAGTTGTTGTGACAAAAAACAATCGGTTATTACAAGAAACCGATACGTTCTCAAATTAAGCCGAGACATAATATAAGTATACATATTCCACGATCATGCACATTCAATTCATGAAATTCTGAAACAGTATTTACAATGATAGAATCCAACATAAAACATGATAATATATATCAAAGAAAGCATGAAACTGTAACAGCAATTAGAAAAGAAACCAATTTCTATGCACGTTGTACGAAACAACGATGGAAATGTCAAAATCAAATTTATTTATTCTTTTTTTTAAAAATTCAATTAAGACAAATCTGAATGAGTGTTAAAGTTGCATGGTTACGTAACTTTTGAAATCAGACACGAAAATCGAAAATGAATATATATATATAATTCAAAGCCACAAATTGCAACGTTAGCAACTAAGTGCAGATCAATTGCATTGCGGTAAATTCCGATCTTCAAAAACACAGATTAATGAAATATAACGTCGCATAAGATATAATATTATATATCAATTGGAAATCTAAAGACACATATTTCCAGTCATAGAAAAGTGATACCATTCACATATTATTCATGCAAACAGAAATTATACTATGATTAATCACACAGATTAATCACACAGATTAATCACACAGAATAAAAAACAGTATATAAAACAGAAAATAAAATATACTGATCACACGTTCAAAACACCAAAATTGTCTTAAGATTGTTAATGGAATTTCTAATTCTGTGTTGAGTGTTTGATTCTGTGTTGTTGAAATTATGTTTTTACTTTACCGTGTCTCGGTTCTGTTCGTTTTCATACTGGTTTGAATTTTTCATTTAAAAAAAAAACGGAAAATTTGTATACACGGTTAACCCTCGGTTTGTTTTGAAACCACCACATAAATAAAGGGATCTGTTTAATATAATACACTATATATATGTTAAATTGGTTAGCATTGGTGTATCGATTTTCGTGTCCATGCTTTTGAATAGCATTTTCAACATTGTACTCTCGATTTTTTGTACAAAGATTATTATAATATTGGTTTTTCATATTGATTTTGAAAAGTAATTTATCGATGGTCGTGCCTTCATATTGGTTTTGATATATACTACAGTACGGTTTGCTTTTGAATACGGAAGTATGTATAAAACCAAAACCTTGCCTTGATATTTGAAAACTACTTCGTGAATATTGTTCTAATATGATATTTGTTAGTTTTCGTGATTTGTCTTCTACATATATATACATCTTCTATTACGTAATATATATGTTATTGTTCTAAAAGTCCTGTGTGGATTTTGGCTTTCATATATATCATTTGTTTCTCGTTTATCGTGCTACATTGTATTTTAAATAGAATGTGTCATGTTGATGCTTGAATTAATGTTTATAATTGATATGCGATTGCTTATCAAATGCACTGTGTGTGAACCGTGGATGTCTTTTGCAAGTGAAACCATATGAAGTTTCTTTCTCAATAGATATCATGTATTACTTGATGCATTACGGCTTTCGGATGCCATTAGACACTGCATGTTGTGTTTTGGTTTGTGAAAAAAAAAAAATTTGATAGCCATTACTGTGGCACGAAATGTTGCACCGAATGGTTGATCTTGAGAGTCAGACCAAAATGTCTCCGTTGATTCATGGACTCATACCATGTATAAAGGGTGCATTGCAATTAAATCCATGATTGCACATAAAAAAAAGGAACTGCAAAGGGTCAGTTTTGAAATGCATGAATTGATGCATAAAATAGTTTTTGGTGGAAACTTGATGGGGTTTTCACGGTTGGAATTTGATGGTTACATTTGAATAAGTAACCACAAGTGAACCAAACGGTTCATGTGAATTTATGGCTGAAGCACAATTTCATGTTTCCATAATCGTATCCGTCCCGAATTAATTTTGTCATCTAAATATTGAGTTTCTTAATTTATTGGCTTTAATTGAATTTGTAGTGGGGCTATTATTATGAGAGAGAAAAAATGAGATTTGGAAAGTAGTGAATTAGATGGAATTTTATATTGAATACGTGATTAATATATATGTGCATTTTTTGAGAATATGTGTTGACTGCAATGTTGCAAACAATACATAATAATTGTGTTTTTGCATGAAAGAAAAATAACTTTGAGAATGCAAAATGTGGAATCTTAAATTCTATGTGTTTGCAAAATATTTGCATTTTGGAATTAAAGTATGATAAATTTCTTGAAAATATCTGAGTTGATTTAATTCCAAATTATATGTTTTATTTCAAATATCATAAATGATGTGACGATTATGTATCATTTTAAGGGTTAAATTGGAATTTATTATTTGATATATGTGTTATAGTCGAATAATGTTAAATTGAAAGTTTAAGGTATTAAGGAGCGATCAAGGGGGAGATTACGATGACCCTTTGAGAAATTTGTTTAGAGTTTGAAATTTTACACAAAACGATGGCTTCTTATGCTCCACAATCCAATGGGATTGTTGAGAGGAATGATGTCCTCTTTGAGGAATTTTGTTTAGAGTTTGGTACTATATATCAAACGATTGCTCCTTATGGTGTTGCAATTTAATGTGATTGCGTATAAAGAACCAGACATTAAATAAAATGATGTTGTTGATGTCTGGTTTATGGGGCAAAGTCATTTAATGACAAATTATATAATCAGTAAAGTACCCCACAAGAAAATTAAGAACATTCCCTATGAAATGTGGAAAGGTAGGGAGCCTACCTTGAATTATCTTGAAGTGTGGGGGTGTTTGGCTAAGGTTGCGGTTCCTAAACCTAAAAGGTTGAAAATCGGACATAAAACTGTGGATTGTGTATTCATTGGTTATGCAGGTTTCTGGTTTATAAATCTGATGTTTCAGATATACATGTTAATACGGTTATTGAGTCAAGGGAAGTTACTTTCCTTGAAGACGTATTTCCGTATAAGAAAATATATGAATCAAGTGGTAATAATGATGATCAGGTTGTGATACCTCAGGATGCTACAACTGATACTGATCCTGTAGAGGATGTAGAAGATGAACCAAGACGTAGCAAGAGGCAAAGGACCGCCACATCCTTTGGACCTGATTTTATGACATATCTATTAGAAAATGAGCCTCGGACGTATAAGGAAGCTATAACGTCCCCGGAAAGACCATTCTGGGAAGAAGCTATCAATAGTGAGATAGAATCTATCTTGTCCAACCACACTTGGGTATTGGTAAATCTTCCTCCTGGCAATAAGCCTTTAGGAAGTAAGTGGGTTTTCAAAAGAAAAATGAAAGAGAATGGCACTATTGATAAATATAAAGCAAGGCTTGTGGTAAAAGGTTACAGGCAACGTGAAGGTCTCGATTTTTCGATACTTATTCACCGGTTACAAGGATCACATCTATTAGGATGTTGATCGCGGTAGCTGCATTGAATGGATTACAAATACATCAAATGGATGTTAAGACTGCCTTCTTAAACGGCAACCTGGAAGAAGAGATATATTTAGAACAACCTGAAGGTTTTGTTGTTCCAGGACAAGAACGAAAAGTTTTTCGCTTATTAAAATCCCTTTACGGGTTAAAGCAAGCTCCAAAACAATGGCATGAGAAATTTGACAAAGTTATGTTGTCAAATGAATTTCGAATTAATGAATGTGACAAATGTGTCTATGTTTGAAATACTGAAAAAGGTTTTGCCATTGTCTTTCTTTATGTAGACGACATGTTGATCATGGGTAGTAATAATCAAATGATTAATGCTACTAAACAATTACTTAAAAGTAAGTTTGATATGAAAGATATGGGGATAGCAGACGTTATCCTAGGTATTAAAATCCATAGAACATCTACAGGGTTGGCCTTATCACAGGCTCACAATATAGCTAAGGTTCTTGAAAAATTCAAGAGTTTGAATATAACTCCTGTGAGGAACCTGTAGATTCTAATTTGAGTTTATTAAAGAACACTGGTAAAGCTACAGCACAAAAGCTATATGCTCAAGTGTTGGGAAGCCTTATGTATGTTATGAACTGCACCAGACCTGATATTTCTTATGCAGTAAGTCTGTTAAGTCGCTTTACCAGTAATCCAAATGAGAATCATTGGAAAGCTATGGTAAGAGTTTTGGGATACTTGAAGTATACTCAGAATTATGCTTTGTATTACGAGAAATACCCTGCGGTTATAGAAGGGTATTGTGATGCAAATTGGATCACCGGCTCTAACGACACTAGATCCACAAGTGGATATGTGTTTACCCTTGGTGGAGGTGCTATGTCTTGGAAATCGTCCAAGCAAACCTGCATTGCAAGGTCAACCATGGAAGCAGAATTTATTGCTTTAGATAAGGCCGGTGAAGAAGCCGAATGGCTTCATAATTTTATTGAGGATGTTCCTAATTGGCCAAGACCGGTACCATCCGTATGCATACATTGTGATAGCCAAGCAGCTATTGGAAGGGCCAAGAACGTCATGTATAACGGTAAGTCTAGACACATACGTCGAAGACATGATACCGTAAGACAACTATTCTCGAATGGAATCATTTCAATTGACTATGTTAATTCTAAGGAAAACATAGCGGATCCGTTAACCAAAGGGATTCCTAGAGAGTTGGTTGAAAATTTGTCGAAAGGAATGGGTTGTTGTTTTTTCTTTTTCTTTCGTACTGTAAACAATGAAACGGTTTTCATATATATCTATATATATGAAAGCCAAGTGACTTTATTAAATGCTTGTGCACAGCGGTTTATTGCAACCGAAGAATTCTATGCATATATTATTATATTATGAAGGTTTACGGTTAATAATAACCATTGAATGAGTCTCGGTTATCAATTCCATGCATGGCTGGCAATTTATATATATGTTTATATGGCCTGTTTCAATACCTTTAAGGTCGAAGGAAGTTGCCTTTTTTTAAAAAAAAAAAAATGGAAATTCTGGTTCTATTCTTTTATACATGGCATCTGTAACATTTACGGATTTGACAAACTCAACTTCGAAATAGTAAATGCATTTATGGCATTGAATTTATGATTGGAAATTAAATTTCAAACCTTGATTTGGTGTCAACCTCTTGCAGATTGAAAATGTTTCTTTGAAACATTGCATCTTTTGAATTTAAAGGAGAAAAAAATGGCAGTTTATTAACTATCTATTTTATAACTTGCTGCTTGAGCATTTTCCTTGTTTTATCTTGGTTTGATACTTCATTATTTAAATTTAAGTTGTGACAGTTATTACGTAGCCTCCATCATGTAATCGGTTATTGGGTTTTCTTACATGATATGAATCCAACTATGTTGGGATATGGACAAACATCATTTATAAAGGTGATAATTATTACACCCAACGTTATGGGTGTCCTGGTGGCAAGTGTGATGTACTATCATCTTTTGAGGAACCAAGGTTAGAAACCTTTTGGCCATTGGAGTGTGATTTTATTTCTTATGTGAATGTAACCACCACGCCACTGTAGGTGGTATACTAAGTTTTTGGCATTTTAGAATATGTCAAGTGAATTAGCATTGCTTGTTGTCATTCAAGTAATCTGAGGACAAATGGATGCGTTTTAATATCTATAATACGTTGATAATGATGCATCGAATGATTATCGTGATGATGATCCATTGGAGAATTAATACATTTATTTCGTGGGAAATCTCTCGAATTCTTTGAATGAATATATATGAAGCAACTAATGAGTGTCATTACTCGTTTATGTGTATGAATGCATTGTGATTAATTGCATTAATTGAGATGTGATTTAAATGTGGAAATTAATTATGTATTGCATTGGATTCAATTACCTATGATTTGGATGTCATAAATGATATGCTGGTTGTGTATTATTTTATGGTTAACATGAAGTTTATGGTGAGATATATTCAATTTTTGTAGAGTCATAAAGTCTCTCCATATATGTTTAACGATTTTGATTTTATGATAGCCAGTGATAATTCTTTCTTAATTCCACTGTGTTAAAGATGGATATAAAAGTTTTATGTCCAATGAAATATTCTGTATTATATGAACGTGGAAAGAGCTATCTTGGTCATGGCATGATCAAAGTCAATGTGATGGCTTTAAATGTTGTCAATGACATAATAATTGTATATTCTTTTATGGTAATGTTCAGTAAGAAAATTAAAGGCATAAGGAGCAATCTAGTGGGGAGAGTATGATGCCCCTTCGAGAAATTTTGTTTAAAGTTTGGTATTACATACCAAAAGATGGCTCCTTATGCTTCAGAATCCAATAGTATTGCTGAGAGAAAGAACCAGACATTAAATGAAATGATGTTGTTGACGTCTGGTTTGTGGGGGAAAATCATTTTAATGATAAAGTGTACAATCAATAAAGTACCCCACAAGAAAAATTTAGAACACCCCCTATGAAATATGGAAAGGTAGGGAGCCTACCTTGAATTATCTTGAAGTGTGGGGGTGTTTGACAAAGAGCATACCATACGACATATGGAAAGGAAAGAAGTCATCCCTGAAATATTTTAGAGTGTGGGGGTTCTTGGCTAAGGTTGCGGTTCCTAAACCTAAGAAGTTGAAAATCGGACCTAAAACCGTGGATTGTGTATTCATCGGTTATGCACTTAATAGTAGTGCTTATCGATTTCTAGTTTATAAATCTGATGTCTCAGACATACAAGTTAATACGGTTATTGAGTCAAGGGAAGTTACTTTCTTTGAAGACGTATTTCCGTATAAGAAAATACAAGAATCAAATGGTAATAATGATGACCAGGTTGTGATACCTCGGGATGCTACAACTAATATTGATCCTGTAGAGGATGTAAAAGATGAACCTAGACGTAGCAAGAGGCAAAGGACCGCCACATCCTTTGGACATGATTTTATGACATATTTATAAGAAAATGAGCCTCGAACGTCTAAGGAAGCTATAACGTCCCCGGAAGGACCATTCTGGGAAGAGGCTATCAATAGTGAGATAGAGTCTATCTTTCCAACCACACTTGGGAATTGGTAAACCTTCCTCCTGGCAATAAGCCTTTAGGAAGTAAGTGGGTTTTCAAAAGAAAAATGAAAGAGAATGGCACTATTGATAAATATAAAGCAAGGCTTGTGGTAAAAGGCTACAGGCAACGTGAAGGTCTCGATTATTTCGATACTTATTCACCGGTTACAAGGATCACATCCATTAGGATGTTGATCGCGGTAGCTGCATTGAATGGATTACAAATACATCAAATGGATGTTAAGACCGCGTTCTTAAACGGCGACCTGGAAGAAGAGATATATTTAGAACAACCTGAGGGTTTTGTTGTTCCAGGACAAGAACAGAAAGTTTGTCGCTTAATAAAATCCTTTTTACGGGTTAAAGCAAGCTCCAAAGCAATGGCATGCAAAATTTGACAATGTTATGTTATCAAATGGATTTCGAATCAATGAGTGTGACAAATGTGTCTATGTTCGAAATACTGAAAAAGGATTTGTCATTGTCTGTCTTTATGTAGACGACATGTTGATCATGGGTAGTAATAATCAAATGATTAAAGCTACTAAACAGTTACTTAATAGTAAGTTTGATATGAAAGATATGGGGATAGCAGACGTTATCCTAGGTATTAAAATCCATAGAACATCTGCAGGGTTGGCCTTATCACAGGCTCACTATATAGCTAAGGTTCTTGAGAAATTCAAAAGTTTGAATATAACTCCTGTGAGGAACCCTGTCGATTGTAATCTTAGTTTACTAAAGAACACTGGTAAAGCTACAGCACAAAAGCTATATGCTCAAGTGTTGGGAAGCCTGATGTATGTTATGAACTGCACCAGACCTGATATTGCTTATGCAGTAAGTCTGTTAAGTCGCTTTACTAGTAATCCAAATGAAAATCATTGGAAAGCTATGGTAAGAGTTTTGGGATACCTGAAGTATACTCAAAATTTTGCTTTGCATTACGAGAAATACCCCGCAGTTATAGAAGGGTATTATGATGTAAAATGGATCACCGGCTCTAACGACACTAGATCCACAAGTGGATATGTGTTCACCCTTGGTGGAGGTGTTGTGTGTCGGAAATCTTCCAAGCAGACCTGCATTGCAAGGTTAACCATGGAAGCAGAATTTATTGCTTTAGATAAAGCCGGTGAAGAAGCCGAATGGCTTCGTAACTTTATTGAGGATGTTCCTAATTGGCCAAAACCGGTACCATCTGTATGCATACATTGTGATAGCCCAGTAGCTATTGGAAGGGCCAAGAACGTCATGTGTAACGGTAAGTCTAGACACATACGTCGTAGACATGATACCGTAAGACAACTACTCTCGAATGGAATTATTACAATTGACTATGTTAAGTCTAAAGAGAACATAACGGATCCGTTAACCAAAGGGATTCTTAGAGAGTTGGTTGAAAATTTGTCGAAAGGAATGGGTTTAAGGCCTATCAATTGTTGAGCATTGCGGTAACTCTACCTAGAAGAGTGGAGATCCCATGAACTAGGTTCAAAGAGACAACTAAGTGATGGTCGACTGTTCAAACACTGAGGAGTTTTTAAACTCATACTCATTCCTAAGACAAGACAGTGTATTATGAGGGTAAGCATTTAGGCTTTTAATGATTTCTTAATCTATTGTGTTCAGATGATGTATAGTGAGTTACATCAAAAGAAATTGTAACACCCTTAATAAGGCCATCAAAGGTGTAACATTTCTTGACATTCAATGCGCGGAATCCATGTACTTAAGCGTGGTTAACTTAAGATTTACTAATGGGAGTTAATTTCGTTCTTTTCCCTAACTTATCTATTCCTCTAGTCATGAGTTTCTCTTTTTCTTTGTTTGCGGTCTACTTACAAGTTAATCTCTACTTGGTCACCCTGCTCATACTTATGCGTTATTTTAGGGGCTCACTTACATGATCATAATTTTAGTGTTGACTACTACCCAGTGGGTAGTTACTTAAGTGTCTTATGCGGATAGTGGCTTATGTTACTTAATCTTTCCTACTAAATTCATAAGTCCATAAAAACATAAACATCCCAAAATATCGTACTTCAAAGGCATATAAGATGTCCCTTTTATGTAACCATGCTCAATCATAATTTGAGGCTATATGATCCAAAGAGTTATCTACTCCTCTTATATAACTCAAAAACATTAACATATTGAATAATCTATGGACATTTATACTAGTAATTGACACTTCGGTATCATTCACAAAAATTTTAGAAAGCTAAATTTTCCATCCACATTAGACTCATCAGTCTTTACAAATAATCTTGTTCAATCATTCACAAAAAATGTCGATGTTGATCAGACTAATTATTAACCAAACAAGAACAATAGTGAAAATAAAAGTATAAAAATAGAAAGAATGCATGGTTACGTGACTTGTTGGTTATACAAACTCAAAGAAAATACAAATGAATGGAGGTCAATCTCAGTAGAGAACAAATCTGGGAAGCCAAAGAATTAAATTTGAATCCCATTTACAACTACATAGACAACAAATAATTGGTGTTATCAACTACATAGACAACAAATAATCCGAGTCAATCATTTGTGTAATAATCCGAGTCAATCATTTGTGTAGGATCATAAAGATCAAAGTCAGAATCAAAGTCCAAGTCCAAGTCTTCATTTAAGATTGAGCCTATTGAGCTTAAATTGGTAAGATGTGAAGCATAACTGCCATCCTGGCTTTGGTCAGCCAACCCCTGAAATGGCACAATATTACTTGTTTGCCTAGGACTAATCATCTCACCAGATGAAGAGGATATTTAAAAGGACTGACTTGCTGGGTTGCCTTAGACCTGATTCTTTTCAGTCGAAGTCTTTATTTCTGCAGCAATTAAAAAAACAAATAAAGTTCTATAAATGAAAAACTATGGTTTTATGAAATTAAAGCAGAAAGGAAAAGAAAAAAATACCTGCAGATGGCTGGCCACATGCGCCCTAGTAAGATGCTTCTCAGCCTTCATCAATTGAAGAATTTTTCTAGGTACAACCTCTGCAATCAAAAGAACATACAAATGTGTCAGACTTCATTAACAATAATGCCATGACATCTACTCCAGTGCACTACAGATTAGGAAGAGTATTTGAGAAAGCTTTCAAAATAATGTTGAACAAAAAAATACAGCAATTGGAAAAATACAGCAAGCATATACTTTTGCAATACAAAAAAAAACCCAGAGTTTTCACAGGAATGGAAAAAGGCATCATTGTTCCATTTTTGGCAGCGAATGGAAGACACAGTTGGGACCGATTGGGCAGCTTCCAGCTCTCATGAGACCAAATTAATCATGATCGAATTAAGGAAAATTTGAATTTTGATTTGTTCAGTTTTCGAGAGATGCCAAATAAGTATACTAGCTTACTCCAAGGAAAGGATTACTGAAATAGAGGAATACATGGGCAGTGGATTTGTTTGTTATTTGGAAATGCACACTGGTATTAACAACGGAGAAGCCATTTTTTATTTTGGTGCAGATTCCAATATTATGACAGAAATTATATATCCAAGTGGGGCTGAGACAGATGTTCGAAGAATTATGGTTGGATTCTGGGCAGTGGATGTGAAGACACTTGTGGAAATAAAGTTTGCAAAGAGAGGTGATGGAACTAGTTTTCACATTGTAATATTATTAGGATTTGATTGCTATTTCTACACAAAAATATAATAAAAGTATTGCTAAAATAAAGCAGAAACATCAATTGATTGACCAATTGTAGCAATTAATAACAATTAAGATAACAACTACTTTGCATTGTAGAGAAAGAGTGAATAACTTACTGTCAACACCCAAGTCATTAACAGCGGCCACAAAACACCGACCGATGTAGCTCTTCGGTCCAAACAACCCGAGACTGCTTTTGGGTTGATCGGTCCTCTTGGTTAAGACCTTTCTCAAGTTCTACATGAACTTCATCCTCATCTTCTTCCATCTTCTCAGCTTTTTCATCATCTTTATCCTCATATTCTTCCATCTTCTCAGCTTCATCCTCATCTTCATCTTCTTCCATCTTCTCAGCTTCATCCTCATTTTCATTCTCATCTTCTTTCATCTTCTCAGCTTCATCCTCATTTTCATCCTCATCTTCTTTCATCTTCTCAGCTTTTTCATCATCTTCATCTTCTTCCATCTCCTCAGCTTCATCCTCATCATCTTCCATCTTTTCAGCTTTTTCATCATCTTCAACATGATGAAAAACCAACATGTTATCATTCCAATCGAAACCAACATCTAAATATTGCGAAAAAAAACGAAAGAAAGAAAGAAAGAACCATTAATATTTAAAAAATAAATAAAATGGAAAACCCACATATCTAAATATATCCAATGTTAGTTTTGTTAAATAAAACACCAACTGAAAAAACTAACAAACTCAACTAGACAAAATCAAAAAACAAAAAAACCAGTTAATAGTCCAGTAATAAGATGTCTGGGCAGACAGAAACAAAAGCACACAATAGAACATCCACTGTATTGTCAAGAAAAAAAAGAAACGAAATCGAAAGAAATGAAAAGCAAGAACATAATGGAAAAGCCACACCCTCAATATTGCCAGAATAATAAAGAAAAAGAAAGAAAGAAACATATATTTCATATGGTATTGACAAAAGACAAGCCACACCCTCAATCTCTATTTTCAAGAAAAAAAAAGGAAAGGAAAGAACACAGTCGAATATCAGCAAGAAACCCACATACTCAATCTTTTCAAGCAAGAAATATCAGCATATAATCAAACATTTTCAAGAAAAAAAGAAAAGAAAAGAAAAGAAAAAAAGGGCAGAAGTACCATACCTAGGTATTGACACCTTTGTAGGAGTGTTGCCAAACAATACAGGCTGGTTGGGTCATCATCTCCCATTGCATCCCATCTCCCATATTCATCCTCATCTTCTTCCATCATCTCAGCTTCATCCTCATCTTCATCCTCTTCCATCTTCTCATCTTCATCCTCATCTACTTGCATCTCATCTCCCATATCATCCCATCTCCCATATTCATCCTCATCTTCTTCCATCATCTCAGCTTCATCCTCATCTTCATCCTCTTCCATCTTCTCAGCTTCATCCTCTTCTACTTGCATCCCATCTCCCATTGCATCCCATCTCCCATATTCATCCTCATCTTCTTCCATCATCTCAGCTTCATCCTCATCTTCATGCTCTTCCAACTTCTCAGCTTTTTCATCATCTTCAACATGATGAAAAACCAACATGTTATCATTCCAATCGAAACCATAGATATTTAAAAAATAAATAAAATAGAAAACCCACATATCTAAATATATCCAATGTTAGTTTTATTAAATAAAACACCAACTGAAAAAATTAACAAACTCAACTAGACAAAATCAAATTTACAAAATTAAAAAACAAAAAAACCAGTTAATAGTCCAGTAATATGATGTCTGGGCAGACAGAAACAAAAGCATACAATCGAACATCCACAGTTTTCAAGAAAAAAAAAGAAACGAAATCAAAAGAAAAGAAAAGCAAGAACATAATGGAAAATCCACACCCTCAATATTGCAAGAATAATAAAGAAAAAGAAAGAAAGAAACATATATATTTCGTATGGTATTGACAAGCAACTGTTGACAAGCAACTGTTGACAAGTCACACCCTCAATCTTCTATTTTCAAGAAAAAAAAAGAAACATACTGTATTTTCAAGAAAAGAAAAAAGAACACAGTCGAATATCAGCAAGAAATATCAGCAAGAATATGATGTCTGGGCAGACAGAAAAAAAAGCATACTATCGAACATGCACAGTTATCAAGAAAAAAAAAAGAAACGAAATCAAAAGAAAAGAAAAGCAAGAACATATTGGAAAAGCCACACCCTCAATATTGCCAGAATAATAAAGAAAAAGAAAGAAAGAAACATATATATTTCGTATGGTATTGACAAGCAACTGTTGACAAGCCACACCCTCAATCTTCTATTTTCAAGAAAAAAAAAGAAACATACTGTATTCTCAAGAAAAGAAAAAAGAAAAGAAAAACGAAATCAAAAGAAAAGAAAAGCAAGAACATAATGGAAAAGCCACACCCTCAATATTGCCAGAATAATAAAGAAAAAGAAAGAAAGAAACATATATTTCATATGGTATTGACAAGCAACTGTTGACAAGCCACACCCTCAATCTTCTATTTTCAAGAAAAAAAAAGAAACATACTGTATTTTCAAGAAAAAAAAAGAAAAGAAAACAGAACACAGTCGAATATCAGCAAGGAATATCAGCAAGAATATGATGTTTGGGCAGACAGAAACAAAAGCATACAATCGAACATCCACAGTTATCAAGAAAAAAAAAGAAACGAAAAAAAAAGAAAAAAAAAGCAAGAACATAATGGAAAAGCCACACCATCAATATTGCTAGAATAATAAAGAAAAAGAAAGAAAGAAACATATATTTCATATGGTATTGACAAGCAACTGTTGACAAGCCACACCCTCAATCTTCTATTTTCAAGAAAAAAAAAGAAACATACTGTATTTTCAAGAAAAGAAAAAAGAAAAGAAAAACGAAATCAAAAGAAAAGAAAAGCAAGAACATAATGGAAAAGACACACCCTCAATATTGCCAGAATAATAAAGAAAAAGAAAGAAAGAAACATATATATTTCGTATGGTATTGACAAGCAACTGTTGACAAGCCACACCCTCAATCTTCTATTTTCAAGAAAAAAAAAGAAACATACTGTATTTTCAAGAAAAGAAAAAAGAAAAGAAAAAAGAAATCAAAAGAAAAGAAAAGCAAGAACATAATGGAAAAGGCACACCCTCAATATTGCCAGAATAATAAAGAAAAAGAAAGAAAGAAACAAATATTTCATATGGTGTTGACAAGCCACACCCTCAATCTTCTATTTTCAAGAAGAAAAAAGAAACATACTGTATTTTCAAGAAAAAAAAAGAAAAGAAAACAGAACACAGTCGAATATCAGCAAGGAATATCAGCAAGAATATGATGTTTGGGCAGACAGAAACAAAAGCATACAATCGAACATCCACAGTTATCAAGAAAAAAAAAGAAACGAAAAAAAAAAGAAAAAAAAAAGCAAGAACATAATGGAAAAGCCACACCATCAATATTGCTAGAATAATAAAGAAAAAGAAAGAAAGAAACATATATTTCATATGGTATTGACAAGCAACTGTTGACAAGCCACACCCTCAATCTTCTATTTTCAAGAAAAAAAAAGAAACATACTGTATTTTCAAGAAAAGAAAAAAGAAAAGAAAAACGAAATCAAAAGAAAAGAAAAGCAAGAACATAATGGAAAAGCCACACCCTCAATATTGCCAGAATAATAAAGAAAAAGAAAGAAAGAAACATATATATTTCGTATGGTATTGACAAGCAACTGTTGACAAGCCACACCCTCAATCTTCTATTTTCAAGAAAAAAAAAGAAACATACTGTATTTTCAAGAAAAGAAAAAAGAAAAGAAAAAAGAAATCAAAAGAAAAGAAAAGCAAGAACATAATGGAAAAGGCACACCCTCAATATTGCCAGAATAATAAAGAAAAAGAAAGAAAGAAACAAATATTTCATATGGTGTTGACAAGCCACACCCTCAATCTTCTATTTTCAAGAAGAAAAAAGAAACATGCTGTATTTTCAAGAAAAGAAAAAAGAAAAGAAAAAAGAACACAGTCGAATATCAGCAAGAAATATCATCAAGAAACCCACATACTCAATCTTTTCAAGCAAGAAATATCAGCACATAATCAAACATTTTCAAGAAAAAAAGAAAAGAAAAGAGAAGAAAAGAAAGGGCAGAAGTAACATACCTAGGTATTGACATCTTTGTAGGAGTGTTGCCAAACAATACAGGCTGGTTGGGTCATCATCTACTTGCATCCCATCTCCCATATTCACCAATTCCATTGTTTTGATAAAACAATCCAAGAACAAGAGAAAGTAACAAGCAAGAACAAGAGAAAGAAACTAGGAAACCCAAAGAAACCAAGAAAACTTTAAGAAGGAGTGAAAACAGAGAAAGAAACCCTAAGAAAACCTTAAGAAAACAGAGAAAGAAACCCTAAGAAAACCTTAAGAAGAGTGAAAAGAGAGAAAGAAAATTTTTAATTTATATTTTTTGGCGGCAAAACTATGATGACTGTTGTATTCTCTTAACTCTTAACTCGTAAGTTATTTCCGTCCCTCTGAAGTTCTAATTTAGCTACTCTTAAAATTTATTATATTTACTAATTTATATTAGCTAATGTATATACATATTAAAAAATATATGTGTGGATGGACAGCTGAGAAATATATATTCTAATTTTAAGGAAATAAAATTCATTTTAATTTTTAAAAATATGAGACATGATTGGGTTGAGAAAAAATTCATCACAATATATATATATATAATTCATTATAGTTTGACTAATTACTTTGATTAATTTAATAAAAAAACCCGCGATTGACACTAAAATAAATATAATCATAATAATATTTATTAAAAAATTGGCTTTACTAAATGCTAACATCTTTTAAACAAGAGTAACAGAAGAAAGCTTGAGAAGAAGCATTTACAAAGACCTTAATCTAGATGACTTTAAAGAAACTTTGGTTATTGATACCACCATTTAGAAAAAATTCAACAGACGCTTAAACGAGGATTAAAATGCAATGAACATTATTTACCCCCCCAAAAAAAAACAGAAATGCAAAGATGATTGAGAGAAGACAATCTTAGAGTTCTATTGGTTGTGTCCCCACAATCACAACATAATACAGAATGAAGAAGAGGTACTTACTTACCAGAGAGGTGACTACTTCAGTTGTTTAATGAAATACTTCTGAGGGATCTACACCACAGAACACTGGCAGGACCTTGGTATATTTGGTTCTGCTCCGCTCCATTATTACCTCCTTAAAACATTTCCAGAGAAAATAGTGTTTACTATTTTCTTTGGAAATGTTTTGAGAAAACAATAACATAAACACTATTTTGAAACGCCTCATCATTATCATGTAAAAAAACACTAGTTGTTTGTTGGGTGCACATGCAAAGAAGAGAGTGGTTCTGATCTGTAATATAATGGGGTAGGTGGTGGCGGTTTCGGTGAACTGAAGACAATGGATCTATGGAAGTGAAATAAGAGTCCAAAGATAATGTAAAGTGAGAGAGAATGGACAGATCGCAGCAATAAGTTTTTGAGAAAGGTGAAAGAGAGAGACACGTAGAGATAGAAAGGTAGGAAGCGGAAAAGCTCAAGAGAGAAGAGTGGACGCAAAAAAATAAAAGCAAGCTCTCTTGTCAAATCACAACTTTCACATTAGGTGAAATGAGGACTGACAAAAGCAATTAATGGCTCTGATCTCTGATCAACAGAACAGTAGTATCTCTCTCCTATTCCCCAAATAAACTTTAATCTCATACTACCATCCTTATAAACAAGATAATACATCGATATCAGGAGCAAGGGACTCTCTCTGTAGGGAAAAAGCGAAAGACTATGCATGACACCAGAGATTATAAACTACAGAATAGGTGAATGAATGATACAGGGCGACACAGCACAGCTAGATAGTTTTAATATAATAATCAATGGAGTCATAGCAGCAGGGATTTTAACTACAATTGTTTAAAATTAAAAAAAAATGATATACTATTTAATATGTTTAGAATTTAAAAAAAATAATAATAATATTCTTCATCTTCAATCTTTATTAATAATTTGATAATATCACACTATCATTTTTGGAAAGAAAAAAGATTCAAAATTCCATAAGAAGCCAAGTTTTTGAGAAAGGTTAAAGAGAGAGACACGTATAGAAAGGTAGGAAGTGGAAAAGCTCAGGAGAGATGCAAGGAACCAAATAAAGCTCTCTTGTCAAATCATAAATTAGGTGCTCTGAGGATCTGACTCTGACTCTGATCTCTGATCAACAGAACAGTAGTCTAGCATCTCTCCTATTCCCCAAATAAAGTAACACAAACAGCGCAATTAAACTTCAATCTTATTAAGAAATTTTTCAAATTCATTTATTTATCTATTTTCTTCTCTTTAAATTAATCACACACTAAACTTAAACAACTATTAATTAACCTCCTCTTATATACATGCATGTTTTTAAAAGCAGAGGCAAAAAGTAATAATACTGAGTGAACCGAAACAGAGCTTCTAAGATTCATTCAGTTATATATAAGAAACTTAACACTACAAACAAAAGTCAAAATACAGACAGATACAATGAATGAACCATCATAGAGCACAAACAAATATACATACATGACACGTACAATATTAATAATGAGGATTTAAGAAAAAGTAAAGGTATGGCATGGTATGGAGGGGAAGTTACCTTATCCTCAGCATTCAGCAGCAAGTAAAGGAAGATTATTGAGAAGAATCTCAACTCAAGAGGCTCAGTGTCGGGGGCCATCAAGAGGACTAGCTCAGAAATGCCTCTGTTCAGTGTCTTTTTTGAGCTGAGCTACAAATACAAAAAGAAATACATGTTTTATGGTCGCTGAAACAAAAAAAAAAAAAGAAAAAAAATGCAATAACACACTTAAAATAAATGGAAGAACCAATGAAATGAAATGAAAGCAGAGGCAAAAGGAAGTTCCTTTCGTGTGAGTTGAGCTGCTGCTTGTAGTTGGTAGCTTATCTTGTTGAACAAGATCTTCAACAGTATTGTTATTGTGAGTTGAGCTGAGCATCGGCCAAAGGTAACCACCATTTTTGTGATTTGATTGAAAGAAAGAAAGAAAACTTGAAGAAGAACATTCATTCAAGTCAGATTCAATGAATCGTTTGTTTAGAAGGAAGAGAAGATAACGAAAAGAAAAGGTAACCAACCATTTTTGTGATTTGATTGAAGGGTGAGAAGAGAAGAGAAGAGGGGGCTTAGGGGTTTTCTTTGGTGGAGAAGAGAGAGAGGGAGAAGAAAGAGAGGAATGAGTGAGTGTAATTAAATTAAATCCCGCCCAATTAAATTACATTTTTTACGTTTAAGCTAGATGCCAGTGAAAATTAAAATTAAACAATGAAAACATATATGTACGAGTAAACAAGAGAATACATCGATATCAGTAGCAAGGACTCTCTTTGGGGGAAAAGATACAAGGATTATAGACTACAAAATAGGTGAATGAATGATACAGTGCTACACAGCACAGCAAGATAGTTTTAGTATAATAACACTATCATTTTTTGGAAACAAAAAAAGCTTCAAAATTCCCTAAGAAGCCAAGATTTTGAGAAAGTGAAAGAGAGAGACACGTAGAGAGAGAGAGAGAGAAAGGTAGGAGCTCAGGAGAGAAGCAAGGAAGCAAAAAAAAGAAGAAGTGCGCAATTCATAACCAATAAAGCTCTCTTGTCAAATCACAACATTAGGTGCTCTGAGGATCTGACTCTGATCTTCGATCAACAGAACAGTAGTCTAGCATCTCTCCTATTCCCTAAATAAAGTAACACAAACAGCGCAATTAAACTTCAGTCTTATTAAGAAATTTTTCAAATCCATTTTTTTATTTATTTTCTTCTCTTTAAATTAATCACACACTAAACTTAAACAACTATTAAGCTCCTCTTATATACTTTTTAAAAGCAGAGGCAAAGTAATAATACTGAGTGAACTGAAACTGAGCTTCTAAGATTCATTCAGTTATAAAAAACTTATCACTACAAACAAAAGTAACAATACAGATACAATGAATAAACCATAGACTATAGAGCACAAACAAATACATGACGTACAGTATTAATAATGAGGATTTAAGAAAAAATAAAGGTATGGTATGGTATGGTATCGGAAGTTACCTTATCCTCGACAGCAAGTAAAGGAAGATTTTTGAGAAGAATCTCAACTCAAGAGGCTCAGAGTCGGGTGCCATCAAGAGGAGAAATGCCTCTGTTCAGTGTCTTTTTTAAGCTGAGCTACAAATACAAATAAAAATACATGTTTTATGGTCGCTGAAACAAAAAGAAAAAAGAAAAAAACGCAATAACACACTTCAAATAAATGGTAGAACCAACGAAATGAAATAAAAGCAGAGGCGAAAGAAAGTTCCTTTCCTGTGAGTTGAGGAGCTGCTTGTAGTTGGTAGGGTCATCATCTACTTGCATCCCATCTCCCATATTCACCAATTCCATTGTCTTGATAAAACAATCCAAGAACAAGAGAAAGTAACAAGCAAGAACAAGAGAAAGAAACTAGGAAACCCAAAGAAACCAAGAAAACTTTAAGAAGGAGTGAAAACAGAGAAAGAAACCCTAAGAAAACCTTAAGAAAACAGAGAAAGAAACCCTAAGAAACCTTAAGAAGAGTGAAAAGAGAGAAAGAAAATTTTTAATTTATATTTTTTGGCGGCAAAACTATGATGACCGTTGTATTCTCTTAACTCTTAACTCGTAAGTTATTTCCGTCCCTCTGAAGTTCTAATTTAGCTACTCTTAAAATTTATTATATTTACTAGTTTATATTAGCTAATGTATATACATATTAAAAAATATATGTGTGGATGGACAGCTGAGAAATATATATTCTAATTTTAAGGAAATAAAATTCATTTTAATTTTTAAAAATATGAGACATGATTGGGTTGAGAAAAAATTTATAACAATATATATATATATATATATAATTCATTATAGTTTGACTAATTACTTTGATTAATTTAATAAAAAAACCCGCGATTGACACTAAAATAAATATAATCATAATAATATTTATTAAAAAATTGGCTTTACTAAATGCTAACATCTTTTAAACAAGAGTAACAGAAGAAAGCTTGAGAAGAAGCATTTACAAAGACCTTAATCTAGATGACTTTAAAGAAACTTTGGTTATTGATACCACCATTTAGAAAAAATTCAACAGACGCTTAAACGAGGATTAAAATGCAATGAACATTATTTACCCCCCCAAAAAAAAATAGAAATGCAAAGATGATTGAGAGAAGTCAATCTTAGAGTTCTATTGGTTGTGTCCCCACAATCACAACATAATACAGAATGAAGAAGAGGTACTTACTTACCAGAGAGGTGACTACTTCAGTTGTTTGATGAAATACTTCTGAGGGATCTACACCACAGAACACTGGCAGGACCTTGGTATATTTGGTTCTGCTCCGCTCCATTATTACCTCCTTAAAACATTTCCAGAGAAAATAATGTTTACTATTTTCTTTGGAAATGTTTTGAGAAAACAATAACCTAAACACTATTTTGAAACGCCTCATCATTATCATGTAAAAAAACACTAGTTGTTTGTTGGGTGCACATGCAAAGAAGAGAGTGGTTCTGATCTGTAATATAATGGGGTAGGTGGTGGCGGTTTCGGTGAACTGAAGACAATGGATCTATGGAAGTGAAATAAGAGTCCAAAGATAATGTAAAGTGAGAGAGAATGGACAGATCGCAGCAATAAGTTTTTGAGAAAGGTGAAAGAGAGAGACACGTAGAGATAGAAAGGTAGGAAGCAGAAAAGCTCAAGAGAGAATAGTGGACGCAAAAAAATAAAAGCAAGCTCTCTTGTCAAATCACAACTTTCACATTAGGTGAAATGAGGACTGACAAAAGCAATTAATGGCTCTGATCTCTGATCAACAGAACAGTAGTATCTCTCTCCTATTCCCCAAATAAACTTTAATCTCATACTACCATCCTTATAAACAAGAGATTCAAAATAATCAGTGGAGTCATAGCAGCAGGGATTTTAACTACAATTGTTTAAAATAAAAAAAATGATATACTATTTAATATGTTTAGAATTTAAAAAAAATAATAATAATATTCTTCATCTTCAATCTTTATTAATAATTTGATAATATCACACTATCATTTTTGGAAAGAAAAAAGATTCAAAATTCCATAAGAAGCCAAGTTTTTGAGAAAGGTTAAAGAGAGAGACACGTATAGAAAGGTAGGAAGTGGAAAAGCTAAGGAGAGATGCAAGGAACCAAATAAAGCTCTCTTGTCAAATCATAAATTAGGTGCTCTGAGGATCTGACTCTGACTCTGATCTCTGATCAACAGAACAGTAGTCTAGCATCTCTCCTATTCCCCAAATAAAGTAACACAAACAGCGCAATTAAACTTCAATCTTATTAAGAAATTTTTCAAATTCATTTATTTATCTATTTTCTTCTCTTTAAATTAATCACACACTAAACTTAAACAACTATTAATTAACCTCCTCTTATATACATGCATGTTTTTAAAAGCAGAGGCAAAAAGTAATAATACTGAGTGAACCGAAACAGAGCTTCTAAGATTCATTCAGTTATATATAAGAAACTTAACACTACAAACAAAAGTAATAATACAGACAGATACAATGAATGAACCATCATAGAGCACAAACAAATATACATACATGACACGTACAGTATTAATAATGAGGATTTAAGAAAAAATAAAGGTATGGCATGGTATGGAGGGGAAGTTACCTTATCCTCAGCATTCAGCAGCAAGTAAAGGAAGATTATTGAGAAGAATCTCAACTCAAGAGGCTCAGTGTCGGGGGCCATCAAGAGGACTAGCTCAGAAATGCCTCTGTTCAGTGTCTTTTTTGAGCTGAGCTACAAATACAAAAAGAAATACATGTTTTATGGTCGCTGAAACAAAAAAAAAAGAAAGAAAAAAAATGCAATAACACACTTAAAATAAATGGAAGAACCAATGAAATGAAATGAAAGCAGAGGCGAAAGAAAGTTCCTTTCGTGTGAGTTGAGCTGCTGCTTGTAGTTGGTAGCTTATCTTGTTGAACAAGATCTTCAACAGTATTGTTATTGTGAGTTGAGCTGAGCATTGGCCAAAGGTAACCACCATTTTTGTGATTTGATTGAAAGAAAGAAAGAAAACTTGAAGAAGAACATTCATTCAAGTCAGATTCAATGAATCGTTTGTTTAGAAGGAAGAGAAGATAACGAAAAGAAAAGGTAACCAACCATTTTTGTGATTTGATTGAAGGGTGAGAAGAGAAGATAAGAGGGGGCTTAGGGGTTTTCTTTGGTGGAGAAGAGAGATAAATTACATTTTTTACGTTTAAGCTAGATGCCAGTGAAAATTAAAATTAAACAATGAAAACATATATGTACGAGTAAACAAGAGAATACATCGATATCAGTAGCAAGGACTCTCTTTGGGGGAAAAGATACAAGGATTATAGACTACAAAATAGGTGAATGAATGAGACAGTGCTACACAGCACAACTAGATAGTTTTAATATAATAACACTATCATTTTTTGGAAACAAAAAAAGCTTCAAAATTCCCTAAGAAGCCAAGATTTTGAGAAAGTGAAAGAGAGAGACACGTAGAGAGAGAGAGAGAGAAAGGTAGGAGCTCAGGAGAGAAGCAAGGAAGCAAAAAAAGAAGAAGTGCGCAATTAATAACCAATAAAGCTCTCTTGTCAAATCACAACATTAGGTGCTCTGAGGATCTGACTCTGATCTTCGATCAACAGAACAGTAGTCTAACATCTCTCTTATTCCCTAAATAAAGTAACACAAACAGCGCAATTAAACTTCAGTCTTATTAAGAAATTTTTCAAATCCATTTTTTTATTTATTTTCTTCTCTTTAAGACACACACTAAACTTAAACAACTATTAAGCTCTTCTAGACGGGGCGGGTTGAAGTGGGTTGGTGGGTTGAAAATCTCAACCCAACTCGTCCCGTTTTGGCGGGTTGACCCGCCGGGCAGTGGCGGAGCCACGTTGTGGCCTACAGTTGCCTTGGCACTGGCTTATTTAGCCACGTTCATTTAGCTACATTTGAAAAGTAGCAAATTCTGTTCAAATATTTTGAAAATTAGCCACGTTTTGGTCGTAGCCAAAGAACCGTAGCTATTTGGGCACTAGCTGAATTTTTTGGCACTTGCTAACATGTCATGCTGGCTCCGCCACTGCCGTCGTGCTCAACCCATATTGTCACCCCTAGATTTACATATAAAGTAGAGTCATCAAAACAGGCTATCTCTTCCTGTTAGGCCCTAGCTCGCACGAGTTAAGGCAAAAAATCCTACAAATAAAAAAGCCTGAATGAGCCAAAAACTTATATAATCCCACGAGATAGGGCCTGTCCACGAGCCAAAATTTCATATAAGTCAATCATTTGTCATTAATTAAAATTGTGACAGTAGCAAACAGGCATCACCAAAACCTTATCTGAAATTTCCATCCCTGATCCATCTACCGCTCCCAACTTCTACACTATATAATCAACTATAATGGAAAGAACAAAAAATCTTTACGTAATCCTCCAAGACAAGCAATCAATGAGATAAAATAAACCATGTTGTCATATAATTGAATGGAAATTGATTTCTCCGGAGAAACTATTCCCCTATTACAGACTCATAAAAATGTCTCATCCATCTTTTTTCTTTAATATAATGAGTCCCGTATATTTAATGGGTATGCAGAAGAGGAATAAATTTAGGAAAACTATTGCCACTTTGTTATTCCTCACTTTAACATAAATTCGTTACATTAATTATGTTTTCCTTTGTCATTATTTTCTATCATCCCACCATAGCGGAATGTGGTTGACCCAATTCGCAATTCAACATATAGCTATGAGTTATGAAAGTGCTTGATGAAGTTGAGGTGAAAGTAAAGGATGGGGACAGTGAATTCTGAAAATATCTCTGTCCTTTGCAGAATCTGCA
>NW_026898218.1:0-46543 GCF_033153095.1 Gastrolobium bilobum
CTCAGCTTTTTGCTGAGTGCTTTCAGGATTTCATTCAGGAATTAAACTTGACTTCTTCCCCTCAGCACCTTATTCCTTCTGCCACAACTATGATGTAGCAGTGTTGTAGCAATGCTGTAGCAGTGTTGTTGCAATGCTGTAGCAGTGGAACCTTAATTGCCCATAAATTGCACCTACATCAACAAAAATTATGAGTGTAGAATCTGTTTGCTCATATATCCTAATCTAAAAATTGAAATTCAAAAATTTAAATGCAATAAAACTAAAGAAAAGTATAGAAACTTCCTAATTGATTTGGGTTGCCTCCCAAAAGCGCTTGTTTTATAGTCTTCAGCCAAACTTTCGTTGATAATCAAGGTCGCTTGAAACAAAGGAAGAAGAACAACTTTGAATCCTTGGTCAAACTTTTCTCCCATGTAGCCTCCTCCTTCATCTTGACCTTGGGATTGTCCTTATCTTGGTCTCCATCTATTTCAAGAATCATCTCACTCTTCCACATATCTTCCACAACCTTTGGGGTATCAAGGCATGACTCTTCAAGATAAGAAAAAATTGGGTCCTTCTTCATGTCAAGGACCGCAAAATCTATTGGGTGTGCAGAGTTGCCTATCATCATATTTTCAACAACATCAACTGATATTTTCATGACTTGACTAGGCACTTGCAAAGTCATCTTTGTAGACCTTATGCTATTTATTCCCATCTTTTCTAGTAGATTCATGGGTATCAAATTTGCATTAGCCTCAATATCACATAAGGTGCTATTCTCTGGCACATCATCTTGTTGCTTCTGAAGTCTTTGAGGGAAGGGAGGTGGTGGTCTAATTGTCCTGTTAACTTGCTGACAGTGCTGTAGCATTCTGTTCTGCGATAGCAACTTCAGGTGCAACATGTTGTTCTTTTAATTCATCTTCCATAACAACCTTGCCTCCTTCCTTCTGAATTTCAGCTTCCTCCTTCAGATTGTGGTAGTTCTCTATGGACTCTGGTCTATCTACTGCCTTCTCATTCTTTAATGCTACAGCTTTGATTTGCTCATATCCAATGCTTCTTGGATCTTCAATATTGTTGGGCAGTGTTTCATAAGATATATCTCTCACAGCTTCCACCAACTGACCCATTTGAGTCTCTAAGTTCTTGATTGATGCAGTTTGATCTTGGATAAGAGCATCACTTCTTGCCATAAAGTCCTTCAGTATAACACCTCGCAATTCTAAATTAAGTTATAAAATATTAAATGAGTAATTAAGTGAAAGATTAGTGAAAATCCAAAGATTTAAGCCAAAATACAAAGAAAGGGCAAAACGGCAATTAGCCAACACGCAACCCTAGGAAGATAAAAGTTGAGTAGAAGGTCTCAGATGATAGAAATAACCCTGGAAATGGATTCCGAATAAAAAATTGAGTGGACAGGCAAGTTTCAGAAAAATCAGTGAATAGTGTTTTTCGCAGGTAAAAATATCGCGGTACGATTGCACCGTAAAACGTGCCAATTGAGTTTTGAGCTCTAGGTTTCAAATATGAATTATAAATGGTTTATTGAGTTAGGAAATACGATTTTTGATAAAATTTGATGGAATTAAGTCAATTTTGGGAAGCGTGCCAACGACGCGCGCAATCGCTTAAAACAATGTTTTCTCCGAACGACCGGAAAACTCCGGACTCATCTGATCAAGTATAATTAAAGGAGAATGGTTAATGTTAAAAATTAGAGTTTCTAAATAGGTTGTGAATTTACGGACGTTTAGTGGAATCGTAGAGAAATTCGGATGAGTTTTAAATCGCGTGAGGTGGCGTGGTACCCACCCCATTTAAAAAACACTTAATGCACCTCATCACCACTATTCATCATCACCTTCTCTCCCCTTCTTATGCCAAAACCGTGATCCTCCCCCCAAATAACCCCATTTTTCATTCAAATTTCAATTCCTTCTAAATCCATCATTTCTTAACCAAATCAAGCGATTTTTGTGTTGAAATTTGTTGGAAACAACCTTCCAAACACATTGGTTGTATCCATTAACCTTGAAACCCTCTCTTTGGTGAGATATTGGCCATTTACAGCCACGAATTTTGGGAGAAAGTTGGAGTTTTGTGGTTGTTTGCTCAAGCTATTGCTTGAGGATTAATTGGAGGAGTCTTGTGACTTGATTGTGGGTAAGATTCAACACCTTTTATTGGTTAATTTGATGATTTATTTTCATGAATCCTAGACATGGTTTTGTTGATGTGTGATGTTAGAGAGCTCAATTGGAAAATGTGTATTAGAGGATAATGTCTTAGAATGATGTGTTAGAGCTAGAAATGCCATGAAAATTATTGATGAAAATTGTGAAATTTTAACTTAGAAATTTTGAGGAAAATCATGACTTTGAATTTTGAAATCTTGTTGGGCTTTGGTTGGTGAGTTGTTGGATAATTATATCTTGATATAATGGTATTGTAGGAGGTGAGGAATGATTAAAATTGAGTGAGCATTCTTTAGAAACCCCTAGTGTGCAATTCGGCCATAGGGTGTGTTTTAGGAGTTTGATGTTGTTTATGTTGATTGGATGATATATCAAGTGTTGAATGATATTAAAATGGGTTTTGTTGTGGTTGGAAAGTGGTAGAATCAAAGGAAAATAATAAATTGTATTTATGGACATAAAAGAACCTAGAGTGAATTATTTTGCAAAACGATGCTTAAAAGACGTAAAACGAAAAAATGGCACTTGAATTAGCCTCTTGACAACCTAAGAGTATGGAATAGAATGAGAAAGAAAATTTAGAAAAATAAACTTTGAATTTTGCCTTCCTTGGCTGAACCTCCTTGAGGGAGGGAAGAATTTTGTGGTTTTCGCGTTCTGATGGAAAATGGACGTGTACTGATGATGGTACATGACTATGTAGGTTGCCGTACGTTGAAAGGAACCCCGAACCGTGAGTCGGTGGATTACCCTTGGTCTTGGACCAAGTGAGTTGAGGTAAGTCGTGGAATCAATGCAAGTATAATGTAAATTTCATGAGTTTATAAGAATTTTGAGTAATTAGGGAATGTCCTCTGTGTAGGCATTCCGTTGAGTAACAAGTTTGGAAAATAAGCTGCTGTGGAGCTAGTGAAGAGGCATACTAAGGTAACCTCTTGGTACTGGGGCTTGTTCCCCTTTTCTGTTCCACCATACCCGTTGAGGGTAATTGTAGGAGTATATATGAGTAGTGTAGAACAACATGAGCATGCATGCATTATCACAGTGGGTACTTATGTACCGAGTCTCTGGCCAGTAGACAGTTAGCCTTCGGGCAGTGCGGACTTCCACTGGATAGGTCTCCGAGAGGGAGTTCCAGTTGACCTAGGGTCGTGGTGTGTGATCCGGATAGGAGCACACTAGGAATGTCTCGGGTGTTATGGATGGTTGGTGCATCATGGTTGTGGTTCGTGGAACACACCTTGGATGATACCCGTAGGCTTATATATGCCGAGGACGTTGCGTGGTATTGGTAGCTCATCCCGCTTCGTCGTATTTTATATCTCGATATTCCCCAGTTTCTCTAAATCCTTTGCTATATCCCGTTTTGAAAGTGGTTGTTTTATATTATTTATATGCATCGAAGTGAACCGTTGGGCGGAGTTTTCTCCAGAACCTCTGGGTTACTGAGATATATTCGTATATCTCACCCCGTCTTGGGGCATTTATTTCAGGAGGTAGCAGTGGCACAGGAGCGGCGGGCAAGAGGCCCGTAGGATGAGTCATGGGAGCATTGTCATTATTGGTTCATGATATGTATATTTTGCCTAAGTCTAGTTAGTTGTTATGTCATTCAAAGTTATGTTTAAAGTTGTAAATTCAAGTTCATATTTCAAGTTGTAAATTCAAGTTATGATTATGTACGTTGTTATATTTAAATGAGATGTTGTAAATATGCATGAATATTGATGTAATATGATGGAAGGGCTTTAGGCCTATTGTAGGATGATGATTATATGCTTATGTTGAGAAATGGCATGTAAATGGATCCTTGTGATTGAAACAAGTTAAGGATTCTAAAGTGAGCATTATAGTATAAACTGTGTAATAAATATAAACTGAATTGGGTTGTAAGTGCCCCAAGGCATTGCTGGTCCTTGTGAGTGCCACCCATTGGATTATTAGGTATATTGTTGTATTAGCAAGCTTATGTAAATTTGGGTATTTAAGGAAAAATAAAGGAAACTCTGGTTAATTTTCTGAAGAATTGGCAGATTTTAGGTGAACTTCGGAAGAGTATATCTCCCTCCATAGAGGTCCGACAGGGACGTGCCATACGCCGTTTTGAAGCTTGAGATGTCCCCTACATTGTGTCAAAATCTTAGAATTTTATGGGTTGTGAGAAGCCCTGTGGAAGTCAGTGAACACAACTGCCCTGTTTTGCCCTGCACTTGGGGGCTGTTCTGGTCCAGTTTTGGGAATTTTATTGCCGCTTCGTTTCTTGGTCAAGTTAAGCGTATGATATATTAAATCGAAGATTGAGGTGTCTAGTTTATGGTGTAAAATTGTGAGAGCAATTGGATGAGTGGATTCTGTGCAGTAATTCAGAGAGTGAGGGATGTTTAGAGCTGTTTTGGGGTTGGAGGGCAATTTTACTTGTCCAACTTCAAACGGCGATATCCGGAGCAAACGTGCTTCGATCATAGCGTGTGATAGCTTTTTAGAAAGGGAATTAAGTAAGAAAGAAATATAACCTAAGTAGAAGGTCTGAATTTTTGTGGTGCGTTCGCAGTAATTTAATTAGTGAACCATGTTCGGGTAAGTAAAAACGTAAAAGTTAGTAATTGGCTAAGTGGGTTTATGGGAACCCCTTAGTAACTTATAATAAGTAAAGTAAGTTATAAAAATAGTTTAAATAACTCTTCCGCAAGAGTTTACGGTTACGGTCACAGCTTTTAATTATTACGTTTTTTATGTTTTAAAGGCTCGCGTAATAATCGGAAAAAGTTTATTCACATTTTTATAAATGAATTGTTGTGATTGTAACTGCGCTTAATATCATAATTAATGTTAACAATACCGGTGTATAACGGGCTGTTACATTTTATGGTATCAGAGCAGTTTTGTTAGGGAACTCTGATAATGTATAGTTGTGTTATGTGTTGCATAGTTGTATGTAGATTCTTATCGATTACTGCATATGTGATTTCTTAGTGTGGGTCTGATCAACTCATTCCTTTGTGTTACATGCGTAGTCATCGTAAGAAGCCCGCGTGGCAACCTTGGAGCACCGAATGTGAGTCTTTAGCCTGAGGTTGTGGCTGCAGTGTTGACTGCTCCCTGGACATGTGATGGCAATAAGTAAAATACAAATATTAGAGGACTTAAGGAAAACAGACTTAAATATTTTGTCTGACCCTTTTGTTGAGATTTATAAAGTTGTATCACAAGTGAAAATTGTAAACAAACCTATGGTGTGTACAGTATTAGCATAGGAGAAATTGTTGTGGATAATATATATAAAATTGAGAAGGGTTTATAGTATGAAGATTGTATTGGTAAAACTCTATGTATAAGTGTAGTATTGTAAAACAATTATGTGCAAGTGGACTTCACTAAGGTGAGTGACTTAAAACTGACGAATTAATTGAAGTTATGAACATGTATGTTTAGGTACGAGTTAGAATATGTTATGTTTGATTAGAAGTTATAAGTCCCTGATAGATGGTGTACACTCGAATGAATTGGATGGTTAATGTAGAGAAACAAATGGAATATTTGATATCAGATCCTAAGGGATTGAAAATTTAAAAATTTGTCATGTTAGTGAAGTGTTAAATTGAGAGACATTGAAATATGGGATTGAAATCCATAAGGGGTTAGTGTTGAGTAAACATAGGTGAGATGAAATAATTATGTAGTATGAGTAGAAGGAAGAAGTTGTGAATATCGCCATGGATGACATAAGATAAATGTACGATGAATGCACTATTGTAATTAATGGATGTCGATTTAATTTGGCAGACGTGTCAGTGATAAATGAATAGTACGATTGAATTGTATAGTCAGGTGTAAGATAGTAATGAGAATTGTAAAGAAATTATAATCTTGTGGTACATATATAGGTATTACTAATAGTAGTGTGCTTGTGAAATCATTGGTTTTTAATATGGATTGATAGACAGTGTGGAGGTATTTCCAATGAAAGAAATATTCTACAACCACCAAGGGTGGAAGTGATCAGTAAAATTGACGGGTTGTTATATAATATTGAGTATAGGTTTATGTGGGTCGTAGCTGGCACTGGATTAGAATGGTGACAGAATTTTGTGGGTTATGGCTGTACCACAATAAGATGAGATGGTATGATTGGAGAATGAGCTAATGTACAACCTAATGTGAAATCATGTGAGTACTGTATGAACTAGGTTGCAATAAATTGCGAGATTAAGTGGTTAGCGAAAGAACTGAATTGTCATGGGTGCCTAGAGTGTGAACATAACGTGTTTAGCAAAAGAGCTAATGTGTAATGTCAAAACAAAAATGATAAGACTAGTTAATGAGCTGAGGTATGAGTGTCAGTGCAAGGATTGATGTAAAATTTCCAGTGTAAGGATGAAGGTGAAATTAGTTTTATGTGATAGGACAGATATGTTTAGAAGATCCCTGTGTGATGGGAATTATAGGTGGGAAGTATAATACATTATATTATGAGATGTGAGATGTGTACAGAACTTTGAGAAAAATTCTGGATTCATGGAATCGAGATTGTAATATGAACCAGGTCAGGTGACTAGTCTAAGTAAAAGAAGTAAACAATATTTGAGAAGAATAATCAAGGAAGAATTAAGGGACTATATGTATAGGAGATATGAGTATAATACTACTACTACTATGATTATGGGGGACAACCCCATGTGGATATACAAAACATTTTGCCGTTATATACGGGTATGATACAGACACTAAATGGACAGGGTCCAAGTGTGATCTGGTGTATACTGGGTACACGTTGGTTGTGATATACAGATATATTATGAATATAAATTTCTCTATGCCCTGGGTGCATGTGGTACGACATGATATTATGGATATCTCTGTGTGGCTTATGTGCCCGGAGGGTATGGTTATCTCCGTGTGGATTACGTTCTCGGAGACAATTGTTATCTTATATGAGTAGTGGGAGACGAGGAAGTGTTTCGCATTGATGTGACTGTTAGTATAGTTGAGTTGATTTATATAAATGCACAAAAAAGAAACGTTGGGAATGCTAATAGAACAGGGTCAGCAGGTGGTAGGTTATCATTACTGCATGGATCATATGGGTGGATTCTCTAATCGGTGGGTCATTACAACTGGGGCCCTGAGGACAGCAAGAGCTCAAGCGGTTAAACCTGAGAATGTTTTTACCCACTGCGTTGGGAGAGTTTTGCCATGTGATTAACGCAAAGTGTGAGGTCATATATTGGTGAGTGGACAATAATATTTCAAATTTGGATATAAGATGTGAGGCATAGTGCGTAAGAGTTTTGAAGTATGATATTGAAGCACACTATTGTGTGTGTAGAGTAAGTCTGATGAAATAAACTTCGGCTTTAAGTGAGGTAGTAAGTTTGTTGGAATTCTCACCTTATGACAAAAGAGATAATAACGTGATTAATGTTGACAGAGTGACTAAGTGTTCTTCTAGGAAGGCTAGTGATGATCAAGAGTTCAAGTAAAACGGTGACTTATTAGCCTTAATGAAAGGTAAATGGTAATTGAATCGAGTACGAATGTGTAATAATAGTTGGAAATAGGAGTTGTAATTGGTTACCTAAAAGTTGATAGCTTGGCTTTACGGGTGGAGTAGATTGAGGAGTGTTATATATAATCGCATATGCCACTTATGGTGGAAAGTGTGTGGAAAATGCACAATGTTGATGTTGTTTTGGTTAGGTACTAATGGTGTATGATTGAGTGCTTGTTGTAGCTTTGAATATTCTGAGAGATTGGTATACCAACCAATGGTGAATGGTAGAAGTAGTGGCAATGATGGATATAGTTTTATGTGACTTGACAATTAAGTTTCAAAGATTCCTATAGGATGTGACTCGTATGTGAGAGATATGGCATTTTTAGTGGTCCATCAGTTACTAGTGAAATGGGTTTGGAGACTGATTCGACCCAAGGTGTTTAGTGGAAGTTAGTAAAGTTGTAAGGTAATAGTGTTTCGAGTTTGACATCCATGATTAAATGACGATGATTACGAGAAAGTGGTATAAATAAGTGGAACATATGGTTAAGTTGCAACGTCAGAGTGGAATAAAAGTTGAAAATAATTAGTGAAAAAAATATATTAAGCATGAGGCCTTAATGTGGAGGTCATTGATGAGTGTTGTGTTTAGACTGTGAGAGAGCTAAGTTATGGAGTTGAGCTGATTGAGTTGATAAAGTTGAGAGGGTTAAGCTAATAAAGAGTTTAACAATGAGTGTAAATTATGAATATGATTTTGTAGATGGAAAAATTTCATGAGAGTGTTGGTGGTCGAAAGACCTTATAGGGCTAATCGAAAATATAAACTATTATGAGTATTGTTAGTTTCGTATCACAAAGAGGAAGATATAGCTGTGAGTACCTAAGAAGAGGTGAAGACACGTGACAAGGAAAAATAAAGTATATGAGTATAGAAATTAATGTGAGTCAGAATTATAGGATACGACAAAGTGCCTTCGAAACTAGAGAGTATATGCTTAGGTGGAAGCCAAGAAAACAACGAAATGATAAGGTTAGTAACATCAGTGAAAAAGACTGGTACAAAAGAGATGCGGGGTATTGTTGTAACATCACAAACAACGAAAAGAGTCAAGTACTAAAGAAAGTGGAGTTGGAAATACTCAAGGAATAACTAGTAAGTATACATGAGAACGATTGGGGCCTATTATGAAAACGATTAGAAGCCTTTGAGAATGACCTTGGGTTAGAAAGATAGATAGAGATGAGAATGAGGTGAATTGATACCAATAAATCTGTAATATGGTTATGTTATTACCTAAATATCAGCGGAAGTGAAACGTTAAACCAGAGAAAGTTTAAAGTATTGTGAATTAAAAGGTCACAGAACCATAAGAGACGAGTAATTGTGAAGGATAATGAGTATAATAAAAAGGAGATCATGCTTGTGATAAAAGTAATATGGTAAAGATACACACTTGAGGATGCTACTTGGGAGCGGGAGGATGAGATTCTCCGGCTCTGTCCTGAGTTAGCGGATGAGTATGAGTTAATTTTGAGGACAATATTCTAAAAGGTGGGGGGAATATAATACCTCGCAATTCTAAATTAAGTATTAAAATATTAAGTGAGTAATTAAGTGAAGGATTAGTGAAAAATCCTGAAGATTAGGCTAAAATACAAATAAAGGGCAAAACGGTAATTAGCCAACACGCAACCCTAGGAAGATAAAAATTGAGTAGAAGGCCTCAGATGATAAAAATAACCCTGGAAATGGATTCAGAACGAAAAATTGAGTGGATAGGCAAGTTTCAGAAAAATCAGTGACTAGTGTTTTTTTTTTTTGATAACAAGTGACTAGTGTTTTTATCGGGTAAAAATACCGCGGTACGATTGCACCGTAAAATGTGCTTGTTGAATTTTGAGATCTAGGTTTCAAATATGAATTATAAATGATTTATTGAGTTAGGAAATATGATTTTTGATAAAATTTGAAGGAATTAAGTCAGTTTTGGGAAGCGTGCCAACGACGCGCGCAATAGCTTAAAACAATGTTTTCTTCGAACGACCGGAAAACTCCGGATTCATCTGATCAAGCATAATTAAAGGAGAATAGTTAATGTTAAAAATTAGAGTTTCTAAATAGGCTTTGATTTATGGACGTTTAGTGAAAATCAGAGGGAAATTCGGATGAGTTTTAAATCGCATGGGACCCACCCACTCACATTTCACTTAAGCCACCTCATCCTCCCCCTATTCATCATCTTCTCTCCCCTCCATCCTCATCAAACCCGCGCCTACAACCCCATGAACCCCCTCCCCTCGCAAATTTTCAAAAGCTCCTAACTCACTTTAATCCTAACCAAATCCAACAAGGTTTGACTTGAATCTTGTTGGAAATTGTCTTCCAAAGCCATTGGTGCTATCATTGAGCCTTGAAAGTGACTAGGTTTTGAGATCCTCCCCCCACAAGGCCGCGGCTCACTTTGAGAAAAGTGTGTTCATGGAGCTTTTACATGCTCCAATGGTGGAGTATGCTTAGGAGAGACCTTATGCCTAGCCTTTGAGTGAGTTTCTACACCTTTTTAATTGTTGATTTTTGTGATTTGATTTTGAGACCTAAAGCTTTGATTGATGATGTGTTGTGTTAGGGAGCTCAATTGGAAAATGTGTATTAGATGATAATGTCTTAGAATGACGTATTAAAGCTAGAAATGCAATGAAAATTTTAGGTGAAAAATGTTGATTTTAACTTAGGAAAATTTTGAGTGCTTATGATGTGGAATTTTGGAAATATGTTGAGATGTTAGTAATGAGTTGTTGAATGATTATATGATGATAATATGAGATTGTAGGTGGAGTGGAATGATTGAAAATGGAAAGAAATACTTTGGGATTCCCTAGGGCATAATTCGGCTATTGTGAGAAAAAATGAGTAATTGTGTTGGAAAAATAATTTGGATGATGTTTTGTGTAATCATATGGTAATTAGATGGGTTGTGTGGTGGTTGGAAGGTTGGAAAACCAATAGAAAAATAATTGTAAGTGTTAAGTGTGGAAATTGCCTAGAGTGAATTATTAAGCAAACCGATGCGTAAGAGACGTAAAACGAAAAACGGCACTCGAACTAGCCTCATGGCAACCTAAGGAAGTATAATAAAATGAGAAAGAAAATTTAGAAAAATAAATCTCAAAAATACACTTGTTTGGCCGAACCCCCCAAAGAGAAGGGGAGGATTTCGTGTTTTTCGCGTTTTGACGTAATTTGACGTATACTGATGGTTGTACGTGGTTATATAGGTTGCCGTACGTCGACTTGAATCCTGAACAGTGAATCAGTGGATTGCCCTTGGTCCTGGACCAGGTGGATTGAGGTAAGTTTTTGAATCAATGCATGTATAATTGTGAATTAGCATGTATTGTTTGAGTTTTGAGTGATTGGGAATGTCCTCTGTGTAGGCATTCTGTTGTGTACCAAGTTGTGAAATAAGCTGCTGCGGAGCTTAGGGAATGAACAAATTAAGGTAACATCTTGGTACTGGGGCTTGTTCCCCTTTTCTGTTCCACCTTGCCAGTTGATGGCAACGGTAGGAAGTGTACATGAGTAGTGTAGAACAGCATGAGCATGCATGCATTATCACAGTGGGTACTTATGTACCGAGTCTCTGGCCAGTAGACAGTTAGCCTTCGGGCAGTTTTGAACTTCCACTGGATAGGTCTCCGAGAGGGAGTTCCAGTTGACCTAGGGTCGTGGTGTGTGATCCGGATAGGAGCACATTAGGAATGTCTCGGGTGTTATGGATGGTTGGGGCATCATGGTTGTGGTTCTTGGAACGCACCTTGGATGATACCCGTAGGCTTATATATGCCGAGGACATTGCGTGGTATTGGTAGCTACCATCCCGCTTCGTCGTATTTTATATCCCGATATTCCCCAATTTCTCTAAATCCCTTGCTTTATCCCGTTTTGAATTGTTTTATATTATTGATATGCATCGAAGTGAACCATTGGGCGGAGTTTTCTCCAGAACCTCTGGGTTACTGAGATAGATTCGTATATCTCACCCCGTCTCGGGGCATTTATTTCAGGAGGTAGCAGTGGAGCTGGAGCAGCGGGCAAGAGGCCCGCAGAGTGATCAGTGGAGTGCTTAGTATTTTGCATTTTGTTGGCCATGTGGCCTAGGCTAGACTTAGAGCATGAACATCTTATATGAACGTAGGATGAGTTTCTTTTGCATATTTGTTCATGTCATTTTGCCTAAGTCTAGTAGTTTATGTTATTCAGTTTATGTTGCAATTTGTATTTAAGTTGTAATATTGGAAGATTGTAAGTTAAAGTTAAAGTTTTAAGTTGTAAAATATAAAGTAAATATTGTAATCGTACTTGAAGCATGACATGATATGATAGAAGGGCTTTAGGCCTATTTTAGGTTATGAGTACTTGTATGATGAAATATGTATGAAATTAGAATTAGTGATTGAAACTATGTATGGATTTTAAAGTAAGCTATTGGTCTAATAAATATAAACTAAATTGGGTTGTAAGTGCCCCAAGGCGTTGTTGGTCCTTGTGTGTGCCACCCATTGGATTATTACTGGAATATTATTGGATTATTAGGTACCTTTGAGACATTAGTGAGGTTGTACAATTTGGGGATTTTAAGGAAAAATAAAGAAAACTCTGACGAATTTTCTGTAGAAATGGCATATTTGGACGAACTTCGGGAGAGCATATCTCCTACCATAGAGGTCCGATAGGGACGTGCCATACGCCTTTTTGAAGCTTGTTATGTCCCCTACATGTTGTCAAAATCTTATTATATTTTGTGCGAAGCCCTGTGGAAGTCAGTGAACACAACTGCCCTGTTTTGCCCTGCACTTGGGGGCTGTTCTGGTCTAGTTTTGGGAATTTTATTCCCGCCTCATTTCTTGGTCAAATTAAGCGTATAATATATCAAATCAAAGATTAAGGTGTCTAGTTTATGGTGTAAAAATTTTAGTGAAATTGGATGAGTGGATTCAGTGCAGAAATTCCGAGAGTGGGAGAGGTTTTGAGCTGTTTTGGGGTTGGTTGGCTGTTTTGCTTATCCAACTTCAAACGGCGATAACCGGAGCAAATGAGCTCCGAATTGTGCGTGTGATAGCTTTTTGAAAAGGGAATTAAGTAAGACAAAAATATAATTTGAGAAGAAGGTCTGGTTGTGAGCGGTGTGTTCGCAGAAAATTAATGAGTGAACCATGTTCGAAAAGGTAAAAACGTAAAGTTTAGTAATTGGCTAAGTGGGTTTATGGGAACCCCTTAGTAACTTATAATAAGTAAAATGTGATGTAAAAATAGTTAAAATAAGTGTTCCCCAAGAGTTAACAGTTATAGTCACAGCTTTTAATTATTAAGCTTTTTATTTTTTTAAATGCTCGCGTAATAATCGGAAAAAGTTTATTCGCATTTTTATAAATGAATTATTGTGATTGTAACCGCGCTTAATATCATATTAATGTTAACAACATCGGTGTACAATGAGCTGTTACAAATACTGGCTCATGGGATTAATTAGTAGATGTATGTTTAGATTTACGCTTTCGCAGTATCTCACGTGAACGTTTTTTAGAATTGTTTTATAAAATATTTTGGAAAAAGTTTACTCGTATCTTTATAAGACGCTTTATTCCTTTTCAAATAAAGTCTTCCGCTATGAATGTTAAATATCATGTATGTTAACAACCGGAGTACTACGGGGTGTTATAGAAATCTCGAAGGTTTGAATCGCAAATTAAAATTAGAAAATAAAAAGGGGGATTTTTGTTCGCTTTAATTAAAATAAAACATAATGTAAAATTGAAATTAAAATTTGTAAATAAAATAACCAACCCAAGGTCAGGATTCCTAGGACATCCTTCATTGGATAAATAGATATCAAATTCGCGATTGAACTCAATTTAATCGAAATCCTCGTATTCAATTGAAAATCCTCTCTAGACGATCACTTAGTGTTTGGTCAAAAACGATGCTTCTACTCATACAATCGCAAAGTATTATCACGTTCGGCTTAAGGTCATAGGATCAATCAATTTGACCATCAAATCTGATGATCAATCTCTTTCCATAATTGCAATCGCATATCTCAGATTGAATATCCACAATCGCGCGATATCAATCTGAGTTAGAAAAAGGAATAAATTTCACTAAAGAGGATGCACAAATTCTCTAGAATCTTTCATGTAATCCATTACCCTTAGGTTGATTAAAGTTTAGCCTTGTATGGATAAGATAAACATAATTCTAAATTAAAAAGAAGAAGAAGAAGAAGAAAAGATGAAGAATGACGTAAAGTTTCCTAGACGAACCTTTTTAACCCACATCCATATCGGGTTAGGGTTCAACTAATTTTGGCCCACAATAATAAAAACAAAAGAAAATTAAAACTAAACAAATGGTCTTGTGCCTCAACAACATTGGGTTCTTATTACAAATTTAAATCAATAAATCTCCAACAATTAATATCTGACTTGGGCTCTAATTTCAACCATCTTCTTGTTCGAACAGGTTTTTTTTGTCTTCATACAATTTGTAGCCCTCTGTGTTATCTTTAAAACAAAACAAGAACGGATTCAATCAAAAACCTGTGGAGTGAGATATGGTCAAAATAATAAAGGAACATAAAGTTGGAAATTAATGATGAAAATAAATTAAACCCAATAAACAACTAAAAACCTAATTTAACCCAAAAGAGCATTATTTTCATTCAAAGTACTTCTAAAATACTAATCAAGAGTGATAAATAAGTGCAATAATATATCCATTATCAAATTCCCCCACACTCATCTTTTTGCACTACTGAGCAAAATCAGAACTCAAAACAAAACAAAATGACAAAACAAAAACAAAGACTAAAAGATTAACCTATCCTTTCTAACAATTGTCAAGAATACAGAGCTTGAATATATAGATCACGGAACTTCAACAAATCAACTAGTCAAAACATAAATTCCATCATCTCAAATTACCGAACCTAGTAATCTCCAATGATATAGCTGATAATGCGAAATGGTCTCTCAATGGATTCTCTTAATCAATCTCTCAAGTGTATGGTGTAAATAAGTGTATCACTCTAATTCTACTCAAGAAAAGTGTTGTACAAAGTTTTACTTCTCCACTACTAAAAACAAATGCATATATAAATCAAGAGGACTTTATTAAAGGTTGAAATGGGGCTGGGTGATGGTATGGATGAATATAGAGATGAGAGGCTAAGCAACTAAGAAATTTAAAACAACACTAGTTAAAAACTAAATTAATGAAACATAACTAAAATAAAAACAAAAACAAAAATAAAACAAGAATAACACAAATATGAGAACCATTTTTTTTTCTACTTATCTCTTTCTATCTTTTATTTTTATCTTTTTCTTTCTTTCTTTCTTTCTTTCTCTTTCTTTTTCTTTTTCAGTTTTTTTAAATGAAAAATGACCCCCCCGCCCCACACTTAAAGTGTTGCATGTCTCGATCAACTTCCACACTTAAACAGAACACTAAGGTGAAACCAATGCTTAATAAATTTCTAAGGTGGAGGATCAAATGGCTTTACACTTAGGCTTGTAATGCGGCTAAGAAAAGAAGGGTATAAAAAGGCACAAAGTGGCTACATCAACATCAACATCAACAACACCTTTATGTGATGAACAAAGTGGCTAACAAAGGAAAATATAATGTAAGGGATGGCTATCTGGCTAAAGTGGGAAAGATAAAAGAAAGAAGGCCTCAATCATATCTATGGATACAAATGAAAAATGTAATTTGAAAAAGAATAAGAGCAAGTTCTAGAGAACAACAATCAAGAGCATAAGCACACAAGAAAGAAAGAATGACAGATGATAAGACCAATTCATACAGGCCCAATTCTCACCATGGAATATACCAATCACATATCAACATCACAAAATCAATTACCAAGTCAAATAATCTAAGAATTAAGAACTCAACCTAACCAGAATAATCTATCACAAGTAACAAGTCCAATTCAAATCATGTATAACTCAACTATTATCATAAAGAACTGGACAATATACTTATTGACACTTAAAACTAAAATTAAAAATTGTAAATAAACTGAAAGTAAAGAAAAGAAAAGAAAAAGAACTCCATGTCCTCTTTAAGGAGAATAAATGTAACACCCCGTGTATACCCGGATTGTTATTATATTACGATATTAAGCGCAGCTCAAATAAATACGGAAGCTAACTTTTTCTTTTCAATTATGACGTCATTATTAACCAAGTTGATTATTAACCATTTTCAAAATACTGCATGTATGTAAATTGTAATAAATAACTACACTAAATATACTCATATCATAAATAACTATGTATCAAGTCACGGAACTACAACACGTAGACCGGACAATATCCTGATACATTATACAACTCAGAAATAAACCAACAAGTCTGAAATCAATGTGGCATGGACAACCCCCATGCTCAACAAATCAACTACATAACAATCAAGTCTCAACTACAATAGCAATAAAATATAAGGCATGTATAATCATGTGATCTAACTAAAAACAGCAAGCATGCATTAATCAGCTCAACTCTGGCCTCCTGCCACCTGAGGTCTCAACCTCAAAAGTACCTGTACCTGAAAATGTGCCCCAAACGTGGGGTGAGATCTCTAAAAATAAATCTCAGTAAGACAAGGGGTCCTCAAGGACTCTTTCGCCCCAAGCTCACTTACAAGTATAAATATAAGTTCAAAAACAGTAATTTCAATGCATGTTCACGTTAAGCCATTTAAATCATGACAACATAATCTCTTGCTCAACGAGCCAAATACTACAACTCATATCTCATGTGATGTATGCAAATGAGGTTCGGCTGGCCATGGAACAAGATAGGATTTATGCATGTCTGCGACCTATCTAAACATAAGGGTCGCAGCCTTATGCCTTACACACCAGGGTCGCAGCCTGATCGTGTAAGTAATCAACATCATATTCATACATTACATCAACAGTTGAATTAACATATCTCAGGCATATATCAGTGTGTATTTCATCTTTCATAAAAACATACACGCATATAAACCACCCTCCCATGGAGGTCGGTGAAACAAGCAACAGATCAATTTGAGGACACGAGTGCTTACCTGAAATGCCAAACTCTCTATCTAGAGAATCGGTAACAACAGGCAACCCAACAATCTCACCACAATTCAATTGCAATCTGTTCGTTATGAATACATAATTTATTCAGAATCTTAATTTCATAACCATTAAACAAGGTCTTCTCTTTCGTTTTCATCCTTTCTAATTCATAATTATTAAGCATTAAGCCCTACCATTAAAGGTATTAATGTTTCCCAACAGTAACACTGACTTCCTAGGGTTCATGCCCAAATGGGGATTTTCCCACGCAAAAAAATTGGTTTCTGGTCATTCTGACAGGTGGTAATTGATTACCATACATGTGCTAATCGATTACTCCATATGGTAATCGCTTACCTCACATGGTAACTGTTGGGTTTCAAAGGCTGTTGGGTAAAAATATATTATGATTAAAACGTTCCTCAGATTACTAAGAGAAAACACAGTGGCTCTCTTAGCTTCAACCCAAGTGCGCAAGTGCACGCATCAAGTAATAAATGAGAGTGTTAATGCCCAGATTATTATTCCCACGAGGATAGAACTCTAATTAATGCCTTATACTATTTTATAAAGAATGAAAATGAAAAGAAAGGTTAGTAATTGACCTATTTAGTCAAACGTTTCCTACTGTTTTGACAACGTTACTCAAAGATAGTAGGTGCAATCCGACAATAAACAATTCATCGCTTCGTTATGTATTTTATCCTTCTTGTTTAAAGAAGGAACAACAATATTCATGGGAGATTTGTAGATACAAGATTAAATAAAGTAAAGAAAATAAAAAAAAGTAATAACAGTAATTAAGAGACAACAATATGGATGGTTATAAAACAATAATAATAGAAGGAACGGATCCACTGCTCCATTCATAAACAATTATTTTCTCTACTCAAGACTCAAAACTCAACACTTTTGTCTTTGTTCCAGTCTCTTCTCTGCAAACTCTGATTCCTCAGCTCATGGGCTAGATGGCTCACAAGTTTCCATATTCCTATGGCTCCCTTGACTCCAACAGGTACTGGGTATAGGACCTTTGAGTGAACGATGTGGTCCCTTATTCCTAAGGCAAGTAGTAGCCTTGTTTCCACAAGACTACCTTCCCCCTCTGGTTAAGCTGTTTGAAATCCCTTCCTTATGGAAGATCCTTTCTTAGTATGTGTTCGATTTCCAAAGATACACATTGAAGATAGCTCACTTAACCAGAGAAACACAAAAGCTGTAATACAAGAGTTTTGAAAATAATTCTTTAAGAACTTTGCAGTTTTTCATTCCACAAATAAGTTAGCCTATGGCTACTAGATTAAACATAATTATTCCAAACTGAAATTCCATAGACCCGAGATTCAGTTCAGAGATAACGAATGGAAATGAGAGAAATAACACTTGTATTTAAATGGAAATAAACAGATTATATAACAACCCTAAATATTGTATCATGATTAATGAAGAATTATGATAATTAATAAACGAGACATTTCAGATGAAATAGTTTATGATTAAGTAAATTAGAAGTATGGGTCCAATGGACCAAAGACATAAGCATTAGGGATCCAATGAATTCATGGATCAAAGTATAACCCAACAAAGGAAGTTTTAATTCCATTTAATGTGGACAAGTCCAAGTGATACAAAGAAAGCTCTATATGATAAAGTAAAGTCCAATAAGGTAAATGAAACCCAAATCAAGTTAAAGCCCAAAGTAAGGCCATGACATAATAAACCTAAAGAAGTACTATATGACTAGGAATTAAATTAGAATTCTTTCCCTACAAGCAAGAAGCCCACGGTTTTACTAGAGAAAACAAGCTCTAAGAAGTCAATTTAAAGTGTCATAAAATCATGGAAAAATAGGCACAAATTAGGTCAGGTTAATAGGTTAAAGGTCCATAATCTTAAGGAATAAATCATGGTCCAAAATTAAAGGAAATCTTTTCCTTCCAAGCATTTAAAATCCGCGGCCTAGGTGTAGGAAATGAATTTGATTTTATTTGATTTTCAAGCCATTAAATGCAAATCGAATTTCCTTAAGTCAAGCCAGTCAAATTCCTTTAAACAAGGAAGTTAGGATTATGATGATTAGTAGTCAATCACTTTCCCTAAATCAAGCAAATTGATGACAATATGTCAATCAATCAAATAATTCTGTTTCTTAAATCAAGGAAGCAACCTTTATGACGATTAGTCACACCTCATCAATCCCTTAAATCAAGGGAGC
Organism: Gastrolobium bilobum; assembly: GCF_033153095.1. Classification (NCBI taxonomy): domain Eukaryota; kingdom Viridiplantae; phylum Streptophyta; class Magnoliopsida; order Fabales; family Fabaceae; genus Gastrolobium; species Gastrolobium bilobum. The sequence goes on from NW_026898218.1 coordinate 19,018, forward strand.
AACTTTTAATGACGATTAGTCACACATCATCAATTCCTTAAATCAAGCAATCACTAAATTTCCTTAATCAAGGAAATTGACATCATGTTCTTGTCCCTAAATTAAGCAATCTAACCTATGACAACAAATCACCACCTTACTCTCATTTAATGTGATCGAAACCTACCAGCAATCAAGTAATGGCAAGGCTTCTAGGTTGCCTATTTGAACAAGCTTTAGTCTCTCCTTTTTCCCTCTATAGCCGCGGCACTACCAAAGGAAAGAACAAAGAGTTTAGTTCATTTTGTGAAGTCCATGAATGCTCCGAAATGGTGAGTGTGTTAGTGAGAAATACCTAATTGTTCCAAGATCAAATACAAGCCTGGATCTTAGTCCTTCTTCCTAATAATTCCACCAAAGAACCCTTCATCTCTAAGCAAGAAAATCCCTCTTCTCCTCTCTTTAAGCTTGCGGCCTTGTATGTTCAAGGAGGAAGGAAGTTCATTCAAGAAGATTCAAAGTAGTCAAAGGTCAAGAAGTGTTTCCTTAAGTCGTTGATCATCATCAAAGGTAAGCCTATGAACCTTCTTGGTTAGGAACGACATGTAAAAGCATGAAAGTGATATCCTAAGTATATGATCCCTAGAAGGCCGAACCATGTATGATAATTATAAGCATGAAGAGATGTTTAAATGATATGAAAGATGATGAAATGATGATGTTATATTAGCATGTTTAGTAGCCTAGGTTCTAAATCAATTTTGCATGATCATAACCTTAGTTGGCCGAATATATAAGATGATGTTTGGAATGATGCTCTAGGATTTAAATATGATAAATTATCGATAATGTTAGAAGCATGTTTTAGAAGTAATCCCTTAGGTATTTTAGGGCAATAAGGCCGAATGGTATGTAGCTAAAAGAGGTTTTATTTGATTAATGTTGAAAGGATCTAACCATGTTAAGTTAATAATATAATTGAAAGCATGTTTTAAAAATTATATTCGTAGATGTTTATCTATGGTGGCCGAACCTATACATGCCTAGAATGAAATCTTTAATAATTCTATTAAGTGTTATGATGATCTAATAATGTCCTAAAACCTACACAAGTGGGTAAGTAAGCAAAACAACTCCTCTAGGTAATTAAACCTGCAAAGCCGAGACCTATACATGGATAAAACACAAATGTTGAATGTTATATAAGTTACTAAAAGATGATATGATGATGTTAGGGAGTCAAGGGAGCAAACAGGCAAGTAAAGAGATCAAAAGTTGAAAGTATACAAGTAAAGAACGACAAGTATTGTAAGTGTTTACAGTTGTTGAAGTAATCTCTCTATGTATGCCACCATTATGAAACTATGATAAGTTATGGTCTGACTGCAATATGTTTATAGTGCTTTACATTATGTGATTATGATATTTTTGAAACTTAAAACCATGCTATTAAATGTTGGCCTGTGCACTGATACTCCAGTTGCAACTTGACGAGGACTCTGGGTATCTCCGTAAGTCCGTAAAAGCCGGCAGGAATATGATGATGATGATGATGGCATGATATTTTTATATGATGATGTTAAATGTTCCATTTTGTATTGTTATTATAAACTGTTGCAGGAGTAAGCGTCATAGTTGGAGAATGCTCCAGCTGTGAACCTTACTGAGATTTTCCCCAAAATCTCACCCCCCTTGACCACCCATTTCAGGAAAAGATGAAAGAAAGTAATAAGAAAGTTATGTGGGAAAGAAAGGGTAAGAGACTGGTACGTAAAGAAGAAGAAACTCCACCTACCTGAGAAGAGAAACTAAAGGATCTAACAGATAGAGGCCTATGGACTGAGGCTATGAAATTATTAATAGAAGCTTTTCCACATTATGATTTCGATGAAGCACTAAGTACACAATGGCTAGAGGAACCACAACCACATTATGACTGGGCTTATGATGCGGCATAAATTATGTTTTTATTTATGATTAGTTAATCTTCTTGGGATTACATTAAATAATGTTTAGTGTTATTTATTTTGTATTGACGTTTTAACGCTTTTAATTTTATATGGAATAAGTATGGTTATGTGTTTCCATTCCGCACTCTGATATTTGCATTCGTAAAGTTTAAATTTAGACTTCCGCGCGTTGAATGCATGATGAAGGTGCACCCTATATGTATTTACATTTGGGGTGTTACATTTATGGTATCAGAGCAAAATTTCGGATTAGGATGGAACACTAACCATTTTCTGTATCTATGTACAGCAAGATGCCTCCACGAAGAACCCCTACGCAAGATATACAAGGACAAATTAACACGTTGCGGGACACCATCACCCAATTACAAACCAACACGGGAGATATGTTTCAGAATATAATGAATGAGATCAGAAGGAACCCAAATGCTAATGCAAACAATAACGGAGCAAGCGGCTCGGGAACAGGAGCCGGGGGTCATGGTGAAGGACCCCGACCTCCTCCAGGAAACGGTGCGGCAGGTCAAGATAACCAAGGACTACTGTTGACGTTTAGAAAGCACAAACCACCCTCCTTTCAAGGAAGTCCTGACTCAATGGCAGCTGTACAATGGCTGCAAGCAATGGACAAGATTTTTCGAGTTATCCAATGCACCGACGATCAGAAGGTGCTATTCTCGACGTACATGCTGGAAGGAGATGCTCACCACTGGTGGGCGAATGCGTCCCAACCGTTGGAAATGCAGAATGCGGTTATAACTTGGGCCGTGTTCGAGGAAATGTTCTTGGAGAAATACTTTCCGATGTCAATCCGGGATAGTAAACAAGGAGAATTTGACAAACTGGTTCAAGGAACGATGACGGTGGACCAGTATCATGCTAAGTTTAATGAGTTACTAAGATTGGCAACGTACAGAGGAGCAATGCCTTTACCAGACTTTCTGATGGCGAAGTTTCAAAGGGGTCTGAATCCCAGAATTGCTGAGCTAGTAGCCGGCAACGACCCATGTGACTTTGCAACCCTAATCAATCGATGCAGAAGAGTGGAAGCTATTGGCCAACAGAAGAAACCCGTGGAAGCTAGCGGGAATGGTTATAAAGGAAAGACTGGACCATGGCGAGGAAACAACGGAGGAAAGCCCTGGCAGCCCAGGCGAGATGACAACAAGTTCAAGAGACCCGGAAACTACCGGGGAAACAACAGCCACAACAACAAACCTCCGAACTGTCCAAAATGCAAGAAGCCTCATTACGGTAACTGTCTAAGTGGAACCCCAAACTGCTACAAGTGTGGAAAAGAAGGACACTATGTCAAGAACTGTCCACTATGGGGAAACCAACAAGCAACAGAAGAAGCACCAAGGATGGGCAGAGTTTACACCCTCGATCAACACACGGCAGACCAGGCAGCTGAACTGGTCAAAGGTACGATCTATATTTGCCATGAAAATTTAGATGTACTATTTGATTCTGGTGCTACGAATTATTTTGTCGCCGATTATGTGGCGAAAGCGTACGATTTATTTACTGATAGACTGCAAGTACCTATGCGGATCATGACCGCGACGGGAAAAGTTGCTAAGGCGTACCTACTATGTAGAGACGTCGCATTTATCTATGAAGGAAAGAAGTACAAACAGGACTTCATAGTCCTCCCACTAGAGAAGATCAATGTGATTCTAGGGATGGACTGGCTCGCCAAGCAGCGAGTGGTGATTGGCTGCAGCAATCGCAGTTTGATTATCGGCAAAGAAGGAGCGGAAGAAAACTCAGCGCCTGAAACAGAAGAATGCTCCATGATGATGATGGGAACTCTTGTAGGAGAAGAAGAGATACCACTGTCCAACATTCTAGTGGTTAAGGAGTTTGAGGATGTTTTTCCCGATGATATCACCAATTTCCCTCCAGAACGAGAGGTACAATTTTCAATTGAGCTAGTACCGGGAACTGGGCCAATTTCAATTGCGCCCTATCGTATGTCACCACTTGAACTTGTGGAATTAAAGAAGCAATTGGAAGACTTAATAAAGAAAAATTTGATCAGACCCAGTGTGTCTCCATGGGGAGCGCCAATATTATTTGTGAAGAAGAAGGACGGGTCAATGAGACTATGCACGGGTTACCGACAGCTCAACAAGGTTACTGTGAAGAACAAGTACCCACTGCCTCGTATTGAGGACTTAATTGATCAGCTGAGAGGTGCAAGAGTATTTTCAAAGATCGATCTCCGATCAGGATATCATCAGATCCGGATCAAGCCGGAAGACGTTCCGAAGACAACATTCAGATCAAGATATGGGCACTACGAGTACCTGGTCATTCCTTTCGGACTGACAAATGCCCCAGCAGTGTTCATGGGGTATATGAATCAAATATTCAAACCTTATCTGGATCAATTTGTTGTCGTGTTTATCGATGACATATTGATATACTCAAAGAGCAAGGAGGAGCATGAGGAGCATCTGAGAATCGTGCTGCAAATATTACGGGAGAAACAGCTATACGCCAAACCATCCAAATGTGAATTTTGGCTGCCCGAGATTCAATTCCTTGGGCATGTGATATCAGATAAAGGAGTAGCGGTGGACCCCAGTAAAATCAAAGCAGTAGTTGACTGGGAGCGACCCAAGACGGTCACAGAGATAAGAAGCTTTCTTGGATTGGCAGGGTATTATAGAAGATTTATTGAAGGATTCTCGAAGCGGGTGTTACCACTCACCCGATTGACAAGGAAGGAAGTCCCTTTTGTGTGGACTGATTAATGCGAAGTTTGCTTTCAGGAGTTAAAGAAGATGCTGACGACAGCCCCAGTGCTGACATTACCAAACCCTGAAGAACCATTTGAAGTTTATTGTGATGCCTCAAATATGGGTTTGGGATGTGTGCTTATGCAAAATGGCAGACCAGTCGCGTACGCATCTCGACAGTTGAAGTCACATGAAGAGAATTATCCCACTCATGATCTTGAGTTGGCAGCAATCGTATTTGCTTTGAAGATATGGCGTCATCACTTATACGGTGCTACTACGACAGTATATAGTGACCACAAAAGCCTCAAGTACTTATTTGATCAGAAGGAGCTGAACATGAGACAGCGCCGATGGATGGAATTCCTGAAAGATTATGACTTTGAACTAAAGTATCATCCCGGCAAGGCGAATGTAGTTGCCGATGCCTTGAGCAGAAAAGTCAGAGGAATTGCAAGTATGATGATAGCCGAACAACAATTGATTGAAGATTTCCGAGATTTAAATCTCGCAGTGGTAAACAGTGAATGCGGACAGGAATATTACGCAGTACAAATCCAAGATGAACTCTTAGAGAGGATCAAGGAAGCCCAACAAGCCGTAGATTGTTTGAAACGGTTAAGAAATCAACCTGGAGTTAGTTTAAATCAACAAGGTATAATTACCTTTCAAGGGAAAATTGTCGTCCCTACACGACTCTTGAGAGATTAAGTGATGGAAATAGCCCACAAGAGTCAGTACTCGATTCACCCAGGAGCCACCAAAATGTACGCAGACATGAAGAATAATTTCTGGTGGAAAGGAATGAAGAGAGATGTTGGAAGATTCGTAAGCAAATGTATGGTGTGCCAGAAAGTAAAGATAGAGCATCAACGACCAGCGGGCACCCTACAGCCCTTGCATATTCCCGAATGGAAATGGCAAAGTATTTCTATGGACTTTGTAACCAGTCTACCCAGAACTCAAGCAGGCTACGATGCCATCTGGGTAGTGTTCGACAGATTGACCAAGTCAGCACACTTTATACCGGTGAAAGGAACGTACACGACAGAGAAGCTGGCTCAAATTTATGTGAAGGAGATTGTAAGACTGCACGGAGTACCAGAAAGTATAATCAGTGATCAGGATCCTAAGTTTACATCCCGATTCTGGTATTCATTACAGCAGGCGTTCGGAACTCAATTACGATTGAGTACGGCGTACCATCCGCAGACAGACGGACAGACTAAAAGAACAATACAGACACTGGAAGACATGTTAAGAGCTTGCGCTTTAGAAAGAGAAGGTTGTTGGGATCAGTATCTGCCTTTGGCAGAATTTTCTTACAACAACAGTCATCATGCAAGTATAGGAATGGCCCCGTATGAAGCTCTGTATGGAAGAAGGTGTCGAACACCTGTATGCTGGGAAGAAGTGGGCGATAAAGAAATGTTTGGGCCAGATATGGTGAACGAAACAACTAAGCAGATAAAGATGATTCGTGACAGGATGCAGAAGGCTCAGGACAGACAAAAGAGTTATTATGATTTGAAGCACCGACCCCTAGACTTTGAAGTAGGGGAACATGTATTTGTTAAGCTCTCTCCTATTACAGGTATTGGAAGAGCACTCGGTGTAAGAAAGTTAAGTCCGCGTTATATTGGTCCTTATCAGATTCTGAAAAGGGTGGGGCCGGTAGCTTATCAGTTGGCATTACCTCCAAATTTGGCAAATCTTCACGATGTATTTCATGTTAGCCAATTGAAGAAATATGTAGCCGATCCCTCACATGTTGTATTACCGGATGAAGTGGAAGTACGACCTAATTTGAAGATCCCGGTGGTACCAATCAAGATTCTGGATAGAGAAGAGAAGCAGCTTCGCAGCAAGGTGATACCCATGGTAAAAGTGCAATGGCAAGGAAGGACTCCCGAAGAAGCAACTTGGGAGCGAGAAGATGAGATTAGACAGAAGTACCCCGAGTTATAGTAATTTTCGGGACGAAAATCTTATTAGTGGGGGAGGATATAACAACCCTAAATATTGTATCATGATTAGTGAAGAATTATGATAATTAATAAACGAGACATTTCAGATGAAATAGTTTATGATTAAGTAAATTAGAAGTATGGGTACAATGGACCAAAGACATAAGCATTAGGGATCCAATGAATTCATGGATCAAAGTATAACCCGACAAAGGAAGTTTTAATTCCATTTAATGTGGACAAGTCCAAGTGATACAAAGAAAGCTCTATATGATAAAGTAAAGTCCAATAAGGTAAATGAAACCCAAATCAAGTTAAAGCCCAAAGTAAGGCCATGACATAATAAACCTAAAGAAGTACTATATGACTAGGAATTAAATTAGAATTCTTTCCCTACAAGCAAGAAGCCCACGGTTTTACTAGAGAAAACAAGCTCTAAGAAGTCAATTTAAAGTGTCATAAAATCATGGAAAAATAGGCACAAATTAGGTCAGGTTAATAGGTTAAAGGTCCATAATCTTAAGGAATAAATCATGGTCTAAAATAAAAGGAAATCTTTTCCTTCCAAGCATTTAAAATCCGCGGCCTAGGTGTAGGAAATGGATTTGATTTTATTTGATTTTCAAGCCATTAAATGCAAATCGAATTTCCTTAAGTCAAGCCAGTCAAATTCCTTTAAACAAGGAAGTTAGGATTATGATGATTAGTAGTCAATCACTTTCCCTAAATCAAGCAAATTGATGACAATATGTCAATCAATCAAATAATTCTGTTTCTTAAATCAAGGAAGCAACCTTTATGACGATTAGTCACACCTCATCAATCCCTTAAATCAAGGGAGCAACTTTTAATGACGATTAGTCACACATCATCAATTCCTTAAATCAAGCAATCACTAAATTTCCTTAATCAAGGAAATTGACATCATGTTCTTGTCCCTAAATTAAGCAATCTAACCTATGACAACAAATCACCACCTTACTCTCATTTAATGTGATCGAAACCTACCAGCAATCAAGTAATGGCAAGGCTTCTAGGTTGCCTATTTGAACAAGCTTTAGTCTCTCCTTTTTCCCTCTATAGCCGCGGCACTACCAAAGGAAAGAACAAAGAGTTTAGTTCATTTTGTGAAGTCCATGAATGCTCCGAAATGGTGAGTGTGTTAGTGAGAAATACCTAATTGTTCCAAGATCAAATACAAACCTGGATCTTAGTCCTTCTTCCTAATAATTCCACCAAAGAACCCTTCATCTCTAAGCAAGAAAATCCCTCTTCTCCTCTCTTTAAGCTTGCGGCCTTGTATGTTCAAGGAGGAAGGAAGTTCATTCAAGAAGATTCAAAGTAGTCAAAGGTCAAGAAGTGTTTCCTTAAGTCGTTGATCATCATCAAAGGTAAGCCTATGAACCTTCTTGGTTAGGAATGACATGTAAAAACATGAAAGTGATATCCTAAGTATATGATCCCTAGAAGGCCGAACCATGTATGATAATTATAAGCATGAAGAGATGTTTAAATGATATGAAAGATGATGAAATGATGATGTTAGATTAGCATGTTTAGTAGCCTAGGTTCTAAATCAATTTTGCATGATCATAACCTTAGTTGGCCGAATATATAAGATGATGTTTTGAATGATGCTCTAGGATTTAAATATGATAAATTATCAATAATGTTAGAAGCATGTTTTAGAAGTAATCCCTTAGGTATTTTAGGGCAATAAGGCCGAATGGTATGTAGCTAAAAGAGGTTTTATTTGATTAATGTTGAAAGGATCTAACCATGTTAAGTTAATAATATAATTGAAAGCATGTTTTAAAAATTATATTCCTAGATGTTTATCTATGGTGGCCGAACCTATACATGCCTAGAATGAAATCTTTAATAATTCTATTAAGTGTTATGATGACCTAATAATGTCCTAAAACCTACACAAGTGGGTAAGTAAGCAAAACAACTCCTCTAGGTAATTAAACCTGCAAAGCCGAGACCTATACATGGATAAAACACAAATGTTGAATGTTATATAAGTTACTAAAAGATGATATGATGATGTTAGGGAGTCAAGGGAGCAAACAGGCAAGTAAAGAGATCAAAAGTTGAAAGTATACAAGTAAAGAACGACAAGTACTGTAAGTGTTTACAGTTGTTGAAGTAATCTCTCTATGTATGCCACCATGATAAGTTATGGTCTGACTGCAATATGTTTATAGTGCTTTACATTATGTGATTATGATATTTTTGAAACTTAAAACCATGCTATTAAATGTTGGCCTGTGCACTGATACTCCAGTTGCAACCTGACGAGGACTCTGGGTATCTCCGTAAGTCCGTAAAAGCCGGTAGGAATATGATGATGATGATGATGGCATGATATTTTTATATGATGATGTTAAAAGTTCCATTTTGTATTGTTATTATAAACTGTTGCAGGAGTAAGCGTCATAGTTGGAGAATGCTCCAGCTGTGAACCTTACTGAGATTTTCCCCAAAATCTCACCCCCCTTGACCACCCATTTCAGGAAAAGATGAAAGAAAGTAATAAGAAAGTTATGTGGGAAAGAAAGGGTAAGAGACTGGTACGTAAAGAAGAAGAAACTCCACCTACCTGAGAAGAGAAACTAAAGGATCTAACAGATAGAGGCCTATGGACTGAGGCTATGAAATTATTAATAGAAGCTTTTCCACATTATGATTTCGATGAAGCACTAAGTACACAATGGCTAGAGGAACCACAACCACATTATGACTGGGCTTATGATGCGGCATAAATTATGTTTTTATTTATGATTAGTTAATCTTCTTGGGATTACATTAAATAATGTTTAGTGTTATTTATTTTGTATTGACGTTTTAACGCTTTTAATTTTATATGGAATAAGTATGGTTATGTGTTTCCATTCCGCACTCTGATATTTGCATTCGTAAAGTTTAAATTTAGACTTCCGCGCGTTGAATGCATGATGAAGGTGCACCCTATATGTATTTACATTTGGGGTGTTACAGATTACAACAAAATAAAAAGTGGAGAAGAAGGGTGTTGCTCGTGAGGAGTCTCAAGTGGGTGATATAGAAAGAAGAAGAAGTGCTGTCGCTTAACTAAAGTTAAAACTGTACAACTACAAACTACAAAAATAAACTAAGTGATCTCTTCTTAAGGAATTCGATAGATGTCTTCATTCTGGGACGTCCTATTTATAGCAGAAGAGTGGATGGCAAAGTTTGTAATTCTCTTGGATTTGTTCTCTTGTCTGCGTGGGAGAGGTGGTGTGAACAGTGCTTCGAAGGGTGCAGAGTGGCTGGATGGGACAGTGGCTGTTGAGATTTGTCTTTCCTTCTGACCACCCCCATGCCTTGCTTTCCTCTTTGGCCAATAGGAACCCTTTATTCTCTGTTGCGCACGTTTCTTCCTGCTGAATAGTTGCACCGCTTATGCTTTATGGAAACTTATTTTCAACGTTTCCTGAAAAGTGGTCAGAGAGATTGAGTGAGTGAAGCAGGTGTATTTAATGTTCTGAATCCGTTCCCTTTTTTATATAATTTCCAAATGATTATGTCACCTTCCGTTCCTCACTGTGTTTTTGTCAAAAATATATTAAACACGTGCTTTTAGTACTAAAGTTGCTCATCAGTAGAAGGAACAGATAGTATTTTGCCATCAAAATGAGCTTAAATGGGAACGAATTTTTGTCCCATCAAACACCCCAAAACTAAACTGTTGGTTGTCCTCAAACAACTCAGAAATAATGGCTTAGGCTGCTTCATTTCAAAGAATAGCTCAACTTCAGTAACTTGAGCCAGTAAGCAATCATAAACTTTTCAAAGAATGAACTACTTTGCACAGGTGACAAGTAAAAAGAATTTGTTGCCAGGTAAGTGAAGGTTGCTGATCTTTAGTCTCACTATCACTCAGGGCTTGGTGTTTTCTCTGTCCATTCCTGGATGTGATGCTTAAAACTTGCTTATCTGCTGCTTTCCTTAGAAGTGCAAGTGCCTTCCATATCAAGGATCTTTGTGAAAATGAGTGATGGAGGTTTTTAGAAATGGAATCTTCATGGATCTTTGGTCAAGGAACAGTTCTTTTTGTTTTAGAGCTGGACTTTTCTCTTAAGGGAACATCTTGTCTTTTGTACCTTCTTTTCTTCCTTTGGAAGAATCTTTTTTGGTATTTTCTTTTGAATTCTTTTGAATGGTTGTTCCTAATTTTCTTTGTTTTCTCTTCTTGTCCTCTTTGCTCATTTTGGGTTTGTTCCTTGCCCCTTTTTGTTGACCATGGGATGAGTGTGTGTGTGTGGGGACGTGCAGTGGTGTGAATGGGAATGGAAGTGTTTGTGAAAGGCTGAGTGTTTGAAGGTTGATCCTTGTTAGTGAAATTGACCTATTCTTCAGCAGTACTTATAGCATCAAGGCAAGTTGGAAGTTTCATTGTGGTGACACCTCAGTAACGCTCTCATAAGTAAGTGTTTGGCATTTTTCGTTTCTTACCAGCTTTAGCTCACACAGATCAGTTTCTTTCAAAAATCTGAAGATTAAATTCATTTCATTGTTCCTATTTCAAGCATTCAGAGTAAGAATAAGAATAATTACGTATTGACTTTGTGTTTCATGCCATTGGTTATTCAAATTTTCATAGCCACAGTACTATAAATGAAATGTATGCTCCAAACAGTTTGAACAAAAAAAGATTTTCTATTAAAAACTACACTAGGGAACAGAAAAAGAAAAATGGAAATAACAGAAAGCAATAAAGGGGAAATAACCAAAAAATAGGAGGATCTTTCTCCTTTTCAATGGGGCCTTCTCTTTCTTTCGATGTACCCTTGGTACAGGCAGTTGGGGATAGTTGGGAGGTTGAGGACTTCTTTGATGGCAGAGGGGGAGAATGACACTTTCTTCCCCCTCACCATCACTTCATCATTGGTGTATCCCTCGAGCAACCTCTTTGTGTGGTACAGGAACTCAGCCACCAAGGAAGTGTTGAGTTCTCGTACATCTGTGGCGAATAGAGTCTACTATAGTTTGGTTAAATCTTTCTTCACAAATGATGGAAGATGAGCTTTGTCCTGTAAGAAGATGTTTCTCTCTGGATAGAGAGCTACAACATCTTCGATGATTTCGGTTCTTGGTTATGGCTGGCCACAGGGACAACGGTTATGGAGAGTCTGGTCATAATTACAGCAAAGAGAAGGCTAGGGCAAAATTCAGAATAAGGTGATGAGAGCAAGAGTTTCTAAGTTAGCAGAAGGTGGTAAATATTGAAGAAGAAAGGAAATGGGTTTAAATAAGCACGCATAGGAGGGAAGTGATGAGATTTTCAGGACGTGGAGGTTAAAGACAGGGAGTTGAGGAGGTGGTGGGATGGGAACGTTATAGAATGAAGGTCAGGGTGAGTGGTATTCAACTGCTTCTGATGGTGGTAAGGAGATGGAACGGTTTAGGTTAGAAACGTGGGAGAGAGGAAAATCAGAGTAGGAGCAGTTGCATTAATGGCTGAGGAGATAGTTGCTTTTTCAGGGCACATTTTCAAAATTTGCAATGAGTGCAAATTAGATAACGGCTGTATAACACCTCACATTTCTAAAAGATATATTAAATAAGGATTTAAGGGAAGGATTAGTGAAAATCCTGAAAATTAGGTCAAGATACAAAGGAAGCGTAAAACGGTAATTAGCCAACACGCAACCCTAGGAAGATAAAAATTGAGTAGAAGGTCTCAAAATATGAAAATAACCCTGGAAATGGATTCAGAACGAAAAATTGAGTGGATAGGCAAGTTTCAGAAAATTCAGTGAATAGTATTTTTACCAGGTAAAAATATCGCGATACAGTTGCACCGTAAAGCGTGCCGATTGAGTTTTGAGCTCTAGCTTTTGAATACAAGTTATAAATGGTATATAGGACTAGGAAATATGAATTCTGATGAAAATTGAGTAAATTAGTAAGTTTGAGGAAGCGTGCCTACGACGCGTGTAACAGCTTAAAAATGCATTTTCTCCAAACGAGCGGAAAACTCCGGATTCATCTGATCAAGGATAATTAAAGGACAATGGTTAATGTTAAAAATTAAAGTTTCTAAATGGTTTATGAATTTTCGGATGTTTAGCGGAATAGGTGGAAGATTCAAATTAGTTTGAAATCGCGTGAGGTGGCGGTGGGGCCCACCTCACTTAAGTGGACTTGCTACTTGGACATCACACAACAAAAAAAAACCACATTCTCTCTCCTTCTTCTTGCTTGAACCCATGGCCACCATGGGAGGGAAGGGGAGGTTTTGTTTGAAACTTTGATCCACCAAAACACATCCAAATACTCATCAAATCAAAAAGTGTTGAACATGAAAGTTGTTCCAAATTAGCTTGTGATCAACTTTCCTTCCTTGTGTGAGCCACAAAATTGAGATATGGAGGAGATCATTGTGCTATGTTAGTGGCAGTTTTGGCTTATTTTGGTGGTGGTTGGTGGCAGTTTTGGACCGTTCAAAGGTTGAAACTCACTCTTGGGTTGCCTAGGAGTAGATTGGTGGTAAGCATTTCCACTCATTTATGATTTTGATTTTGGGGTTTTTGATGATGCCCTAAGTTGTGTTGTTTGATTTGTTTTGTTAGAGAGCTCAAATGGGAAATGTGTATTAGATGATTATATCTTAGAATGATGTGTTAGAACTATAATTGCAATAAAAATTATTGATGAAAATATGATTTTAACTTAGGAAAATTTTGATGGTGCCATGACTTTATGTTTTGAAATTGTGATAGTGTTGTGTAATTGGATTGTTGTAGGGTTGTATGATGTTATAATAGAATGGTAAGAGGTGTGGAATAGTTAAATTTGATTGAAAATCCCATGGAATTGGTCTATGTTGAATTCAGCCTTCTGAAGAAATTAAGGAATTGATGTTGTAAAAATTATTTGAATGATGTGTTGTGTATTGTAAGGTAATTAGAAGGGTTGTGTGGTGGTTGGAAGGTTGGAAAACCAATGGAAAAATAATTGATAGTGTTGAGTGGTTTAATGGAACCTAGAGCAAAATATTGGGCAAAACGATGTTTGAATGATTTAAAATGAAAAGTGGCACTTGATATGACCTTTCGGTAACCTTGGGATGCCTAAGAAAACGAGAAAGAAAATAAAGAAAAAATACATTGTAAAAAATGCACCTATATGGTGAACCTACCTTGGGTGGGGGAGGATTTTTGACGTTTTTGTATTTTGATAGATTTGCCATATATTGATGATTCGTACATGGTTGTTGTAGGTTGTCGTACGTAGATTTGAACCCCGAACCGTGAGCTCAGTGGGTTGCCCTTGGTCCCGGACCAAGTGGGATTGAGGTGAGTAATTAGAACTATACTTGTAGAATTAGCAACTTGCATGCGTTTGTATTAGTGGTAATTGATTGGGAATGTCCTCTGTGTAGGCATTTCTGTTGTGAAATGAGCTCGGAATATAAATTGCATTGGAGCTACGTGGAGAGGATTACACAGGTAACCTCTTGGTACTGGGGCTTGATCCCCTTGTGTGTTCCACCATGCCCGTTGAGGGTGATGGTAGGAAGTGTATGTAAGTAATGTAGAATAACATGTTCATGCATATAGTATATGTGTTGGTACATAGGATGTATCGTGTCTCTGGCCAGTAGACAGTTTGCCTTCGAGAGTTACGGACTTCCACTGGATAGCTCTCCGAGAGGGAGTTCCAGTTGACCTAAGGTCGTGGTGTGTGATCCGGATAGGAGCACACTAGGAAGTCTCGGGTGTATATGGATGGAGGGTGCCTGGGTTAGATGTTATGGGAACACGCCTTGGTTGAGACCCATAGGCTTATATGCCGAGCCAATAGGCTGGATGTTGCGTGGTATTGGCATCGACCATTCCAGCTTCATCATATTTTGTATCCCTATGCTCCCCTATTTCTCTAAATCCCTTGCTTTATCCCGTTTTCAAGATGTTATTTTATGTTATTTATATGCATCGAAGTGAGCCATTGGGCAGAGTATTCTCCAGAACCCTTGGGTTACTGAGATATATTAGTATATCTCACCTCGTCTCGGGGGCGTTATTTCAAGAGGTAGCAGTGGTGCAGGAGCGGTGGGCAAGAAGCCCATGGGATGAGTAGCTGGAGGATTATGTATTTTGCATTTTGGTGGCCATTGGGCCTAGGCTAGACTCAGGGCATGAACATTGCATATGGAATTTAGGATGAGATTATTGTCATATTTGTTCATGTCATTTTGCCTAAGTCTAGTTACATATGTCATTTTGAGGTTTATTCATTATGTTGTATTTAAAGATTATGGTTTGTAAAGTGTAATATTTCATTTGGAAGTTGTAATTTGTACATGAATACTTGATGTAATATGGAAGCATGTAAAATAATAAAAGGACAATAGGCCTATTTTAGGATTATGATTATGTATATGTTTAGAAAATGCATGCAAATAGACATCGGTGATTGAAATATGTAAGTGTTAATAAAGTAAGCAATATGATATTAATTGGGTAAATTGATATAAATTGTGAAGGGTTGTAAGAGTCCCAATGCATTTTTGATCCTTGTGTGTTCCACCCTTTGATTATTAGGTACATTTTGAGATCATAGATCACTTGTGCAAACTTGGGGATTATTGGAAAAATAAAGGAAACTCGGGCGAATTTTCTAGAAATTGGGAGAATTTAGGCGAACTTCGGGAGAGCACATCTCCCTACATAGAAGTCCGATAGGGACGTGCCATACACCGTTTTGAAGCTTGAGATGTCCTCTATCTCGTGTAAAAAATTGGGATTTTTCTGGGTTGACTGTCGACCTATAGAAGGAAGAGAACACAAGCTACTCATTTGGTCCCTGCACAGGGTGCAGATTTATTCTTGGGCCAAATTCCAGCAATTTGGCGCGACCTTGCGCCACAGAGGCACGGTTCTGCGCCAGATTGCGGGAATCATGGGCAGTTCCTTTTAGGCCAAATTCCAGGGATCCGGCGCGATCTAGCGCCACAGCGGCGCGACCTAGCGCCAGTTGGCAAGAAACAACACCTCCGTGTTTTATTTAAAAAGGACAGTTAAATACCGGACCATGTTCGGATAGGTAGAAAACTTAAAATGAGGTCCTAGCTAAGTGGGTTTATGGGAACCCCTTACTGACTTGAGAGAAGAATACAGGATATGTAAATAGTTATTCCGCAAAGAGTCTGCAGTTACTGTCACAACTTTATTTATTACGCTTTTTATTGTTTAAATGCTCGCGTAATAAACGGAAAAAGTTTACTCGCATTTTTATAAATGAACTACTGTGAATGTAACTGCGCTTAATATCATAATTAATGTTAACAATACCGGTGTAAAACGGGCTGTTACAGGCTGCACATATATACGTGACTCAGCAG
This sequence comes from Gastrolobium bilobum, assembly GCF_033153095.1. Taxonomy (NCBI): domain Eukaryota; kingdom Viridiplantae; phylum Streptophyta; class Magnoliopsida; order Fabales; family Fabaceae; genus Gastrolobium; species Gastrolobium bilobum. Next base: position 35,057 of record NW_026898218.1, read on the forward strand.
GGACTAGTGTCTTTGTCACGTTTATCTCCTAAGCCAGGGAACGTTCCTTTTGTCTTTTACCTACATTCTAAGTTAACAATAATAATAAACCAATTCCTAATAGATAAAATGCAAGCCTACTTAATAAAATAACCCGAAATATAAATGGCATTGTAAAAAAAAAACTACTACATATTTAATAAGATGAATAAAATGAAAATGAAAACTAATTATTAATAAAATATTTATATATATATATATATATATATATATATATATATATATATATATTATGGGAGTGTGTGGTTATTGAACCACCCCAAAACTACGTTCCTGGAACGGAACGTACTTTATTTGGACTTGGAGACACTGTTTCACTATGGTTGTATGGTCTCTGGTTCATGGGTGGTCTCCATTGTGGATTATGGTTCTGATCCTTCACTATGGTTCCTCCAGAGTTTTGACTGTTGTTGCTCCTCGCATTCTGATTGTCTCTAGCCTGGGTGAGGTTTATGTTCTCGAAATTTTCAGCATAACATACCAAGGCAGTTGATGGACAGTCTGTTGAATCATGAAGGTCACCACAGGCTGAGCATGGTTCACTCTGAGTTGCTGTGATTTGCAAGACCTCCATCCTTGGTTGTTCTTAATCAGCTTTCAGATTCTTCACCTCATTCATTAGTGTGGCCAGTTGAGACTCCATGGCAGTTTGTTTGTCTAGTTCGAGCATGCCTGGCTTACTTACTGGACTCACCCTATCTAGTGGCCATTAGAGACACCTTTCGACAGTGCCTTCTATGATTTCATACCTGAATTCGAGGGTCCCTGTAAAAAAATATTCTACTGCTGCAAAGTCTAAATGTGATTGAGAAGTATGATCAATGCCTTTATAAAAAGATTGTAAAACTCCCCAACTCTCCACCCCATAGTTTGGACATTTTCTGATGATGTCCTTGTATATCTCCCAAGCTTCATAAAGATTTTCTCCATAAAACATTCTAAAGTTAGAGAGTTCTGCTCTAACATCAGCTTGACGAGACACATGGAGAAACCTTTCTATGAACTTGTTAGAAAGTTCCTCCCAATAGTGTATGGATCCAGGGGTGAGAGTTTTCATCCATGTTTTTGCTTTTGAGCCTAGGGAATGAGGGAATAGCCTCATTCTCATGCTCTCTTCTGTCACACCATCAGCTTTGAAATTATCACAAATATCTTGAAAGTTTGTGAGGTGTATGTAAGGATCTTCTGCAGGGAGTCCGTGAAAGACTCCAGCTTCCCTTATCATGTGAAACATGATAGGTTTTAATTCAAAATTAGGTGCTACAGGAGGAAGGATTACTCCCCTTTCTGGTCTGTTCCTAAAAGGAGCAGCCAGGGTTCTAAAGTTCTGTTCAGGAGGGATTCCTTCATTGTTATTGTCATGATCAACCATGTTTTCAAAAATATTTTCCTTAAGATTTCTTCTTCTTCTAAGTAAAGTGCGTTCTGGTTCAGGATCGAAGAAGAACTCAGGTATTTCATTGGAGTGGTGAGAATTTTTTTCACATTCTTCACTCATAAACCATATACACAGATAGTATGGACAGCATAATATGTAACAGTATAAAAATAAAAATAAACAATACATAATATGTACTTAAAACAGTAATAAGAACAAAATTTAGTGTTTCTATCCCCGGCAACGGCGCCAAAAACTTGTTGGGTTTCAAAGGCTGTTGGGTAAAAATATATTATGATGAAAACGTTCCTCAGTTTACTAAGAGAAAACACAATGGCTCTCTTAGTTTCAACCTAAGTGCGGAAGTGCACACATCAAGTAATAAATGGGAGTGTTAATGCCCAGATTATCGTTCCCACGAGGATAGAACTCTAATTAATTCCTTATACTATTTTATAAAGAATGAAAATGAAAAGAAAGGTTAGTAATTGACCTATTTGGTCAAACGTTCCTTACTATTTTGACAACGTTCCCCAAAGACAGTAGGTGCAATCCGACAGCAAACAATTCATCGCTTCGTTATGTATGTTATCCTTCTTGTTTAGAGAAGGAACAACAATATTCATGGGAGATTTATAGATACAATATTAAATAAAGTAAAGAAAATAAAAAAAGTAATAACAGTAATTAAGAGACAACAATATGGATGGTTATAAAACAATAATAACAGAAGGAACAGATCCACTGCTCAATTCATAAACAATTATTTTCTCTACTCAAGACTCAACACTTTTGTCTTTGTTCCAGTCTCTTCTCTTCCAACTCTGATTCCTCAGCTCATGGACTAGATGTTTCACAAGTTTCCATATTCCTATGGCTCCCTTGACTCCAACAGGTACTGGGTACAAGACCTTTGAATGAACGAGGTGGTCCCTTATTCCTAAGGCAACCAGTAGCCTTGTTTCCACAAGACTACCTTCTCCCTCTGGTTAAGCTATCTAAAATCCCTTCCTTATGGAAAATCCTTTCTCAGTATGTGTTCGATTTCCAAAGATACACAATAAAGATAGCTCACTTAACCAGAGAAACACAAAAGCTGTAATACAAGAGTTTTGAAAATAATTCTTTAAGAACTTTGCAGTTTTTCCATTCCACAGATAAGTTAGCCCATGGCTACAAGATTAAACATAATTATTCCAAACTGAGATTTGTCTTTCCTTCTGACGACCCTCATGCCTTGCTTTCCTCTTTGGCCAATAGGAACCCTTTATTCTCTGCTGCACACGTTTCTTCTTGCTGAATAGCTGCACCGCTTATGCTTTATGGAAACTTCTTTTCAATGTTTCCTGAAAAGTGATCAGAGAGATTGAGTGAGTGAACCAGGTGTATTTAATGTTCTGAATCCGTTCCCCTTTTTATATATTTTCCAAAAGATTACGTCACCTTCCGTTCCCCACTGTGTTTTTGTCAAAAAGATATTAAACACGTGGTTTTAGTACTAAAGTTGCTCATCAGTGGAGGGAACAGATGGTATTTTGCGATCAAAATGAGCTTAAATGGGAACAAATTTTCGTCCCATCAGTAACTGATTACCGACGAAAAGTAATTGATTACGACGCGGGCAGAACAGCAATCTGCAGAATTTTTCTGCATAATCCAAAGTGGTAATGGCTTCCCATGATTCAAGGTTTAGTTTTTATCAAAACAGATATTCTAAAGCATTAAACATGCATAGATTAACAACTTTTAACTTGATTAATCAAAGTTCTCTCATTTAGTGACTTAAACAAGCTAAAATCATGGATTTCAAGAGGAGTGATCATGGTATACCTAAGGGCTCTAAAAAATAACAGAAATATATGCTCTTGGATCTCTCAAATCTGTCCCAATAATTCAGATTACACAAGCCATGAATTTGATCACAAAGCAAGGTCCTTTTCCTTCAAATGTGGCTTCTTGAAACCACAAATGCCAAGTAAATGGCCTCCTCCACAAGAACTGAGAAACACCGCCTCAAACCCCACCAAACAACAACCAAAAACTCAGAAATGGAAGGCCTCTCACTCCCACAATGCAAGCTCACACTTAGTTAAGGTGTTTTGGTAAAGGAACAATGAAGAAAGGTAGTTCCTTGGAGGTTTTTGGGGAAAGATGAAGGTGGTAATGGAGGAGAAGGTCGCTGCACTTCAAGACTCAAAACATTTCACGTAAAGGCAATAAGAATTGACCTAGAAATTTGTGCAAGTGTCTATTTATAGCCTCATTAAATTTTAAGCGTCGGTGTTAGCAATAATAACTACGCTAATCAAATTAATCTCAAACTTCATATTCTGAACCTAGACATTTTTTAAGATTTTTCATATTTTAATTTTAATTTTTCGCAATACTTTTCTGGTACGCATTTTCCCGCAGTCGGTATTAGTTCTGACATCAATTCTCATTATTTTGACTTCAAATTTGATATTCCAGTCCTAAATATTATTCTAGGAATATTCATACACTTATTATAATTTTCCGGGATACTTCACCGGTACGTACTTATACCGTGAAGCAGAACCGATATCTGCACTTTCGTCAGAAAAGCGACTTTCAGCATTATTAATCACTTACTATAAATATTTAAGTCTTTTAATAATTATTCAAGGTAAATTATGGAATTCTTTCCTAAACTCATAATTAATTATTTAAATTTCTAATTTAATGGTGCAGGTTCTTACAATAAACAACATCAATGAGCAGAACCTATGTCTCCACAGGTTGCTTCTAGGGTCCCTCATAAACAACTTTGAGGTTATGGCTGATCATTGTGAAGGTCTTCCCCGTCTGCGTATCACGCAACTTTGGGGGGTTTCTTTTCTGTGTGCATTTCTTCTTCTCTTGATCCTTTCTTCCAACCTTACAAATAGTTTTTTTCATACTAAAAACAGAGGAAGGACTTCTTGGTACCCATTTCATCTAGGGTCTATGAGGCTTAGGATCAAAACCATTATCAGAATGGAGAGTCTTGCCTAACTTCAAAATTAACATTAATAGGCAAGTTAGAATCCACAGGTAATGCACATTCACTAATCAATTCATAATCAAACTTATCAGCCACATTATGAGTCACATTTATGCATGAAACTGAATGCTCAACCCCAACCTTAGAATGCTTCGTGGAATAAAATATACTAAAATGTACAATGTTATCACCAAATTACATGGAAAGAGTCCTAGCATACACATCTATTTTGGTCCTTGCAGTTTTTGAAAAGGACCTCTCAAGTATGATTGGGGGCTTACTACTAGGAGATTCACCCTCCATATCTAAAATGTAAAGTTAGTATGGAATATCAGGTTATTCACTCTGACTAAAACATTTTCAATTAAACCAGAAGGGTGAGCATTCCTCTTATTGGCTAACTGGATAACAACACCAGTAGCACGCAAAGGACCAAGACCAAGGGACTTATATTATGTATTTTTATGCTACTAATATATTTCTCAATAAAGTTCTTGTCATCATAAAAAAAGGGGAGATTGTTGAGCCCTAGGTTTCAAAGAATAAGCAACTGAAGTTTTGATGATAACAAACCACCTACAAGCTCAACATTATTGGACAACTCGGAAAACAGTGCAAAGAGTCCCATATAATGTTAGAAGACCAAGACAGTTTGCAAAAGTTAAGGGAGTACTCAAATTGGCAAAGTAAACTCCAAAGTCAAAGGTTCCAAGTTATACAACACACTACAAGGCTCAAAGCTTGAAGACAAGTGAAGACGAAGACTCTGATAGGCTTACACTGTTTGTAATATTAGTTTGAGTCTTATGAACTTAGAGAATGAGTTTATTAAGCGTTATCTCTTAAGGATTGCATTCATAAGTCACAAACTCATCTATAAGAAACCTACATGCATGGATTACGTATACAATGACACACACACACATGGAACATTGTTAGATTAATGCTAGAAACATTCATTCATGTGTGATACGTAAGTAGAACTCGTTTGGATTGATATTACATTATATAGGGTTGCTGTGCAGAAATATCTGGATATGGAGTTTCTGATATTCAGATAATGATATCCTGATATGTGCCCAACAAATATTCAGATTTGGATATCGAAATATATGCCTGATGAATATCTGGATATGTGACAGTTGATGCATTAAAATTCAAAATTAATAGTCTAACGGCTATGTAACTCATAAGACTCCTATATAAACATGTAATAAGGGTTTCTAATCAAAGATTAATAGAGAAAAATATGAGAACACTCAAAAATCAAGATAAAACCCTCATTTAGGCTATTTTTGCGTATCTTTGGGAAAAAGCTCAATAATTCTCTTCTCTCCATTTTTTCTTTTGATTTTCTTTGTAATTGTGAACGTAGAGAGGTGACTCTACATCGATTAGAAGTTTATTTACTGTTGCAATTCGATTTGGTGATTTAAAGTGATATTAGAGGTGTATAGGTTGAGATTGATCAAAGGTTTGATCAAGATTCTTGTAAAACTTCATTATAAATCAGTTTCTGGGGCACCGATAAAACTCCATTGTACATCAATTTTTGAGGCATCGGTTGGAAGTTCTGAGTTTAGTGGATGATCTTCTTCTAATTAGATGTAGCCATCTAGTGGTTAGAGGGTGAACCAAGATAAATTTTGGAGTTTGATTCTTTTTTCCCTTACCCATTTTAATTTTCGCTGCTATATCTCTATTTATGATGTTGTTTACTTTGTTTTGAATCTACTTTTTGGTTGGGAAGTGTTCAATTTATGTTCTACCACATTTTGGTTTGTTTTCCTGAAAAAGGGTTTGGGATTTTAAGTTTCTTACAATAGAAGTTAACCACAATTCACCCACACTCTTATGGAGTTGTGTAGCCATTCTTTCCATGAAGGTCCCATCAATGATCAATAATATGACCTGACTTGTTACAATGAGTGCAATGAGGATGACCCTTTGAAGGTTTGGGGCCAAGACTAGCACCCTTGGAGACAAGTGCAGAGAAATTAGCTAAAGGGGGAACAAAAACCTTTGAGACAAGTGTAGAAAAATTTGCTGGCAACAGAGCAAGAACTGCAGGTTCAACATGATGCTTAGGTAGGGTCTGAAGCAATGTAGACCAAACAAAGTTTATAGTCAAGAATATGGAAGAGACTAGAATCTGATAACGGTTAATAGAATACTCCTCATGCAAGCCATATAAAACCATCAACATAAAAAAAGGTGTTTCGTTGTTCAAGTTTCTTAGTATGATCCTCAGTAGGAGGAGGAGGGCACAAAAGCTCATTGAAATCATGGACCAAGCTATGAACCTTCCCTAAGTAGGTTTTTGCAAACACTACAGAGATATTGAGTATCATTAATATACAATTCCATAGTGAAGAATTAAAGTGATGATGTGGCTGCCACGTACTCAAAAGATAACACACTTGATGATTCCACGTCATCATAGTTTTGATGATAACAAACAAACGTGAAGTAGAATTCTCAAAGACGAAGCAACATCCAAAAGATATCAAGCAAATGTGAAAACATGAAAATCAAGCATCAAGACAAGTCCAAGAATCTCAATGGTATATTCTTTTAGGACTTAGGAAAATATGTAAAGGTGTATAGATTCTAGCATTGCATGGGCTCAAGTCATCCATATCATAAAGTGCTTAAAGAACCTTGATCTAACAAGTCAAACATGCATTAAAAGACTTTTTGAAATGACTTAAGCACATAAGCATCATGACAAAATATGATCACAAATATTCATAGCCTTAAATCACTCATTCGTTTTAAAAAGAAAGCATCCTTAAAGAAATATCAAGTCAAATGGTTTTATATGTCCTATATTGGTTTGGAAAAGGTAACTACATGATATGAACATTTCTGAATAGTTTCCATAACCAATTATATGCATCATAAGTCACAGAAACCATTTTGAAAGAAAGAAAAACTCAGAATTCGTACAAAAAGGGTGCTGCCATGAAATATCCGAATATTTCACTGTGAATATCCGAATATCAATATCCTGATATCAATATCCAGATATGTGCCCGACAAATATCCGGATATGTACGGTTCACAACGGCTAGAAACAGCTAGTTTTCAAATGAGGTGTCATTATAAATACCCACATCAACAGTAATGAATAGGGGACGACTATAGATCATTTATTGAACCTTTATTACTCATTCTAGCCCATTATTGCTCATTGATTACTTACTTTACTCATTGCATACACTTGAGCTCATCTTTCCTTTGAAGCTATACATCTATTAGTTCTTTAATTTGTGCAATCTGTACTTTGAGAGTACTTAGCCACTTTTAATCACCTCAATCTTACTTCTTGATTTGAGAGGGGAGTGAACCCTATACTAGAGAGGTCACCAAATTCCTAAGAAAATTTGGAGTGAAAAATTGTGAGGCATCAAGAGCCCGAAGACTTGAAAGGTTGTAGAGGTTTGTCAAGCACCCTTAAGCTTGATAGTTAGTGAAAAGTATTGATCGAGCGGCTTCAGTCTGGACGTAGGTCACAGTGGTGGTGATCGAACCAGGATACATCTAGTTTGCAACTTCTCTAGCCTTTACCTCTTTACTTAAGTATTGAAATTGCATTTTTAGATTGTCTTTATCTATTCGCTTTCTTACTTTGTGAATCTCTACACTTGCTCTCACACTTAGATTTAATCACTTTATTGAAGAAATAGTCTTTAAAATATCAATGGAGAGGCACTTTACGAAAAGATTTTGTAAAACTCAATTCACCCCCTCTTGAGTATTGAAGCCACTTGTCCAACAAGTGGTATCAGAGCTTGAACTCTTGTGTAAAGAGCTTAACCGCTTCAAGAGAAGGGATGGCTTCTTTGAACCATGATATGCCCCTTGAGGGATCTTCTAGTACTAGACCTACATTTTTCAATGGCGTCGATTATTCTTATTGGAAGAGTCGAATGAAAATATTTCTTCAATCTAATGATTTAAGAGTATGGAATGTAGTTGAAAAAGGGTATAAATCACCTACTATAAAAAATGAGAAGGATGAAGATCTTCCTAAAGATATAGATAATTACACCGAAGATGAAATTAAGAAAGGAAATTGGAATGCTAGAGCTCTAAACTTGATCACAAATGCCTTAGGTCGTGATGAATATTTTCGTGTTTCAAATTGTAAGAATGATAAGGAAATGTGGGATATTCTTCAAATAACCCATGAAGGAACTAGTGATGTTAAATTTACAAAATTAAATGCACGCACTAGAGAATTTGAAATGTTTGAGTTTCATGAAAATGAAAGCATTCAAAGTATGCAAAAAAGATTCACGCACCTCGTCACTCATTTAAATGCTTTAGATAATTATTTTACTAACCTTGAGTTAATTGCTAAGGTGATGAGAAGTGTGCACAATAGGGAATGGCAACCCAAGCTGACGGCTATTACGTAATCAAAAGATTTGAAAACCATGGATCTTGCAACCTTGTTCGGCAAGCTCCAAGAGTATGAAATGGAGCTAACTAGAATAACCTTGAAGGAACAAGCCATTAAGAAAAGTAAGGGAATTGCCTTGAAAGCCTCAACACCAAGCAAAGAGAAGGATGAGGAAAAAGAATATGGAAATTCCAAAAATGGTCTTGATGAAGATGAGATGAGTCTCTTCGTAAAGAAGTATGGAAAAATTTTTAAGAAGAATTTTTCAAAGAAATCCGCATTTCCTCTTAGAAGAAGATCTAAAGATGAAGGATCCTCACAACTCACCATCACTTGCTATGAATGTGGAAAAACCGGTCACTACAAATCGGATTGTACAAATATTCAAAAGAAAGACAAATATGAAAAGAAGCAAGGCAAGGATAGAAGGAACTTCAAGAAGGCTTATCTTGCTTGGGATGATGAATCTAGCTCTTCCGATGATGACTCCAAGGAAGAAGCAAACCTATGCTTCATGCAAGATAGGAGACCACCGGAGAAATCAAGCAAAGGAACTCAACATATATTTCTAATGGCAAATGAGGACAAAGATGAATCCGAAACCGAGGTAAACTCATCTTGCTCTACTATTTCCCCTTCATATGATGAGTTTTCTGACATGTTTGAATAAACGCATAATGAAACACTAAAACATGTTAAAACTCTTAGAACATCAAGAAAAACTATTACTTCTTTGGAAAAACAAATTGCATCTCTAGAAAAGGAAGTGAAAGATCTGAAAGATGAAAATCAAACTCTCAAATTACTTGATGCTAGTACAAGTTGTATCAAGTGCCTATCTTCAAATGATCATGCATCTTCATCATCATGTACTTCATGTAAAGATCTAAATAATGAAATTGATGATTTAAATGAAATTCTAAGCAAATTCACATGTGGAAGAGATAACTTAAATGTGTTGCTTGGTAAATAAAGATGCATGTTCAACAAATCCGGCTTAGGCTTTGACATTAGCACACAAGAAAAATCATATAAAAACTTTTCATTTCTGCATCCTACATGACAAGTAGCCCATTCATTAAATGTTTTCATTGTGGTGGAAAAGGTCATAGTGCGTCCACATGTAAAGTTAGAAAAATGGCATTATTGGGCAAAAGAAAGTGTGGGTTCCTAAGGGAACTAGGCCCAAGACTAACACACAAGGACCCAACAAGGTTTGGGTACCAAAGATTAAATCTTGACCTTGTGATGTAGGTGTGCTTGAAGGCTAAAAGCTCCAAGTGGTACTTGGATAGCGGTTGCTTAAGTCACATGACGAGAGATGTAACTAAATTCCAATCATTCACAAAGAAAGAGCATGGACATGTCTCCTATGAAGATAACGTTAAAGGAAAGATACTCGGTATTGGAAAAGTTGGTAATTCCTCCTCTGTCTCTATAGAAAATGTTTTACTTGTTGAGGGCCTTAGACATAACTTGCTTAGTGTTAGTCAATTATGTGATAAAAAATATAGAGTTATTTTTGACTCAACCTCTTGTAAAATTGAAAGTCTAATAGATGGGCAAGTTAAGTTTCTTGGTCATAGAGTGGATAACATTTATATGATAGACTTAGATGGTATGCCTTCAAATGACGATAAATGTTTGATTAGTAAGGAAGATGACTCTTGGTTATGGCATAGAAGAATAAGACACATTGGCATGGGTCAATTAAGCAAATTGATTTCCTTAGACCTAGTGATTGGGTTACCAAAGCTCAAATTTTAAAAAGATAAAGTTTGTGATGCTTGTCAAATGGGAAAACAAGTAAAGGCTTCTTTTAAATAAAAAAATATTGTTTCTACCACAAAGCCTTTACAACTTTTACATATGGATCTTTTTGGACCAACTAGAACCATGAGCTTTGGTGGCAATTACTATGCTTTGGTTATTGTGGATGATTATTCTCGCTATACTTGGACATTATTTCTTACATATAAAAGTGATTCTTTTAAATCATTCAAGAAGCTAGCCAAGCTTATTCAAAATGAACAATCTTCAAATATTCTTTCAATTAGAACCGATCATGGTGGAGAATTTGAAAATCAAGATTTTGAAATCTTTTGTGAAGAAAATGGTATTGAACATAATTTTTTCGCTCCTAGGATTCCACAACAAAATGGAGTTGTAGAAAGGAAAAATCGTGTATTGGAAGAACTTGTTAGAACCATGTTAAATGAAAATGATCTTCCAAAATATTTTTGGGCGGAAGCCGTTGGCACCGCGTGTTATGTTATGAACCGTGCTTTAATTAAACCTATTTTGAAGAAAACTCCATATGAACTTTACAAAAGAAGAAAACCCAATATTTCATATTTTCATGTCTTTGGTTGCAAATGTTTTATTTTAAACAATGGAAAAGAAAACCTTGGCAAATTTGACTCTAAAGCCGATGAAGGCATATTTCTAGGATATTCACTTACAAGTAAAGCTTGTAGAATCTATAATAAAAGAACAATGGTCATTGAAGAGTCCATTCATGTTGTATATTTAATGAGACTAACAATGCCTTGTCTAGAAAGGAACTTTGTGATGATGATGTTATAGAAAGCATGGAAAACCTAAACTTTGATGACAAAGAGGAAGATGAAAGGCAAAAAGAAAAGGAAGCAAACAATGAAG
>NW_026898219.1:0-48209 GCF_033153095.1 Gastrolobium bilobum
ATTACAATCTTATGCTTGCGAAAGTTATTAGAAATAATGAAAAGAAGCCATGGGATGAAGGGTTACATATAAATAACATAACTTCTCAGACCATAGGATAAAGGGTTACACAGAAATCATGTGTAAGATATTTCCCTTTACATGTCGTCATGCATAAGTTATTTCCATTTCTTTGTCGTCATGCAACAATGAATTATATTCTAAATCCATCATTCATCGTCATGCAACAACGAATTATATTCAAAATCCATCATTCAATAATAACTCTCCTTCCTTGGCGTCATGCGTGAGATATTCCCATAAAAATGATACAATACGAAAAATTTACACCATTTTTGTAACAGGCCTTACCATACACAAAGGCGATGAGGGATGTGAAGCTTACTTTGTAACAAAAAATTATGATACCAATCAGTTCAAGACACTCCAAAACACATGAAATAGATAAAAGTTAGACGTGCTTACCTTTGAAAAATCTTCCCTTTCAACATACCAAAAATAATAGAATACGTGTCCTCCACGCAATATTCTTTCCTAATAAATGAAAGAGAGCATAGACAAAGTAAATGATAGATATTCTAATATATTAAAATTCTAACTGATCCTCTAACCTACTCACTAACAAAACAAAAAGTGGAGTGCATCTAGACGCACATCTACATTTAATACAATTATTGACAATATATGTTATTCCTTAAAGATATTAAATTTTTTGAGAAATTACAAATATTAAATACGAAGAAGAAAACTAATTTAAAATATAAAATTATACCTGAACACAACATGTCTCTGTCTCACCAATTGTGTAGAAGTCTCCTACTCCACGTCCATTTATGTCTCTCCCTTTTTCTCCTACGCGTAGACTCTTTTCTTTAATTATATTTAACAATGTCATTTTTTATTCTTGAAAGTAGGGTTGTCCTTGTTCAGGAACATCCATGCCTCTGCTTAATTAATACTTGTTATTAATACACTTGTTAGAAATAATTTTTATAAAAATATTATAATACTAAATTGTACCTCAATCTAAATTTGTATATATTACATAGTTTTACTTTGGTTCCAATTCTAACTAACCTAAAATGAAAAAGGAGATCAATTAATAAAAGGTTGGAAGTAATAATACCTCAAGATAAATTTGCATCTCTTTACCTGTAATTTTGACTGTGCTTTTGCAGCCAATGGTTAACCTGGTCTTGTAATATTTTGTCCATATCTTCATCATATCCCTTTATCATGTTTGCAGGCATATCTTCTAGTTTCATTTAATTTTTCAGCTCATTTTTATTTGCCTTGTTATATATGTCAATACATGCTTTGAATCCATCGCCGTCAGGCACCAAATCCCATAAAATATGTATTCTCAGAAAAAAAAAATATAGATTAATATTATTTTCACATAATAGTAAATTAGACCAACTCATAATGCACAATTATTTAATCAAATGAAATACATTCCCGGAAGCGTACATATTTGAAACTTCATAGCGTTATATTCCTGAAAAATGTAACATTACAGTCAAAACCACCATAATTTTATTTTTGATTGCAATTATTTAAATTAATAACAAGGACAAGATATGCCTCGTTTGTTGTAACAACATATGCGTCTTCACGTGTACCTTGAGTTCAGATTCTCCTATATAGTGAAATTACAATCTTATGCTTGCGAAAGTTATTAGAAATAATGAAAAGAAGCCATGGGATGAAGGGTTACATATAAATAACATAACTTCTCAGACCATAGGATAAAGGGTTACACAGAAATCATGTGTAAGATATTTCCCTTTACATGTCGTCATGCATAAGTTATTTCCATTTCTTTGTCGTCATGCAACAATGAATTATATTCTAAATCCATCATTCATCGTCATGCAACAACGAATTATATTCAAAATCCATCATTCAATAATAACTCTCCTTCCTTGGCGTCATGCGTAAGATATTCCCATAAAAATGATACAAACTGAAAAATTTACACCATTTTTGTAACATGCCTTACCATACACAAAGGCGTTGAGGGATGTGAAGGGAAATCTTACTTTGAAACAAAAAATTATGATACCAATCAGTTCAAGACACTCCAAAACACATGAAATAGATAAAAGTTAGACGTGCTTACCTTTGAAAAATCTCCCCTTTCAACATACCAAAAATAATAGAATACGTGTCCTCCACGCAATATTCTTTTCTAATAAATGAAAGAGAGAATAGACAAAGTAAATGATAGATATTCTAATATATTAAATTTCTAATTGATCCTCTAACCTACTCACTAACAAAACAAAAAGTGGAGTGCATCTAGACGCACATCTACATTTAATACAATTATTGACAATATATGTTATTCATTAAAGATATTAATTTTTTTGAGAAATTACAAATATTAAATACGAAGAAGAAAACTAATTTAAAATATAAAATTATACCTAAACACAACATGTCTCTGTCTCACCAATTGTGTAGAAGTCTCCTACTACACGTCTATTTATGTCTCTCCCTTTTTCTTCTACGCGTAAGCTCTTTTCTTTAGTTATATTTAACAATGTCATTTTTTATTCTTAAAAGTAGGGTTGTCCTTGTTCGAGAGCATCCACGCCACTGCTTAATTAATACTTGTTATTAATACACTTGTAAGAAATAATTTTTATAAAAATATTATAATACTAAATTGTACCTCAATCTAAATTTGTATATCTTACGTAGCTTTACTTTTGTTCCAATTCTAACTAACCTAAAATGAAAAAGGAGATCAATTAATAAAAGGTTGGAAGTAATAATACCTCAAGATAAATTTGCATCTCTTTACCTGTAATTTTGACTGTGCTTTTGCAGCCAATGGTTAACCTGGTCTTGTAATATTTTGTCCATATCTTCATCATATCGCTTTATCATGTTTGCAGGCATATCTTCTAGTTTCATTTAATTTTTCAGCTCATTTTTATTTGCCTTGTTATTTATGTCAATACATGCTTTGAATACATCGCCGTCAGGAACCAAATCCCATAAAATATGTATTCTCAGAAAATAAATAAATATAGATTAATATTATTTTCACATAATAGTAAATTAGACCAACTCATAATGCACAATTATTTAATCAAATGAAATACATTCCCGGAAGCGTACATATTTGAAACTTCATAGCGTTATATTCCTGAAAAATGTAACATTACAGTCAAAACCACCATAATTTTATTTTTGATTGCAATTATTTAAATTAATAACAAGGACAAGATATGCCTCGTTTGTTGTAACAACATATGCGTCTTCACGTGTACCTTGAGTTCAGATTCTCCTATATAGTGAAATTACAATCTTATGCTTGTGAAAATTATTAGAAATAATGAAAAGAAGCCATGGGATGAAGGGTTACATATAAATAACATAACTTCTCAGACCATAGGATAAAGGGTTACACAGAAATCATGTGTAAGATATTTCCCTTTACATGTCGTCATGCATAAGATATTTCCATTTCTTTGTCGTCATGCAACAATGAATTATATTCTAAATCCATCATTCATCGTCATGCAACAACGAATTATATTCAAAATCCATCATTCAATAATAACTCTCCTTCCTTGGCGTCATGCGTTAGATATTCCCATAAAAATGATACAATCGGAAAAATTTACACCTTTTTTGTAACATGCCTTACCATACACAAAGGCGTTGAGGGATGTGAAGGGAAATCTTACTTTGAAACAAAAAATTATGATACCAATCAGTTCAAGACACTCCAAAACACATGAAATAGATAAAAGTTAGACGTGCTTACCTTTGAAAAATCTTCCCTTTCAACATACCAAAAATAATAGAATACGTGTCCTCCACGCAATATTCTTTCCTAATAAATGAAAGAGAGCATAGACAAAGTAAATGATAGATATTCTAATATATTAAAATTCTAACTAATCCTCTAACCTACTCACTAACAAAACAAAAAGTGGAGTGCATCTAGACGCACATCTACGTTTAATACAATTATTGACAATATATGTTATTCCTTAAAGATATTAAATTTTTTGAGAAATTACAAATATTAAATAAGAAGAAGAAAACTAATTTAAAATATAAAATTATACCTGAACACAACAGGTCTCTGTCTCACAAATTCTGTAGACATCTCCTACTACACGTCCATTTATGTCTCTACCTTTTACTTCTACGCATAGGCTCTTTTCTTTATTTATATTTAACAATGTCATTTTTTATTCTTGAAAGTAGGGTTGTCCTTGTTCGCGAACATCCATCCCTCTGCTTAATTAATACTTGTTATTAATACACTTGTTAGAAATAATTTTTATAAAAATATTATAATACTAAATTTTACCTCAATCTAAATTTGTATATATTACATAGCTTTACTTTGGTTCCAATTCTAACTAACCTAAAATGAAAAAGGAGATCAATTAATAAAAGGTTGGAAGTAATAATACCTCAAGATAAATTTGCATCTCCATTACCTGTAATTTTGACTGTGCTTTTGCAGCCAATGGTTAACCTGGTCTTGTAATATTTGCTCCATATCTTCATCATATCGCTTTATCATGTTTGCAGGCATATCTTCTAGTTTCATTTAATTTTTTAGCTCATTTTTTATTTGCCTTGTTATTTATGTCAATACATGCTTTGAATACATCGACGTCAGGAACCAAATCCCATAAAATATGTATTCTCAGAAAATAAATAAATATAGATTAATATTATTTTCACATAATAGTAAATTAGACCAACTCATAATGCACAATTATTTAATCAAATGAAATACATTCCCGGAAGCGTACATCTTTGAAACTTTATAGCATTATATTCATGAAAAATGTAACATTACAGTCAAAACCACCATAATTTTATTTTTCACTGCAATTATTTAAATTAATAACAAGGACAAGATATGCCTCGTTTGTTGTAACAACATATGCGTCTTCACGTGTACCTTGAGTTCAGATTCTCCTATATAGTGAAATTACAATTTTATGCTTGTGAAAATTAATAGAAATAATGAAAATAAGCTATGGGATGAAGAGTTACATATAAATTACATAAATTCTCAGACCATAGGATAAAGGGTTACACAGAAATCATGTGTAAGATATTTCCCTTTACATGTCGTCATGCATAAGATATTTCCATTTCTTTGTCGTCATGCAACAATGAATTATATTCTAAATACATCATTAATCGTCATGCAACAATGAATTATATTCAAAATTCATCATTCAATAATAACTCTCCTTCCTTGGCGTTATGCGTTAGATATTCCTATAAAAATGATACAATCTGAAAAATTTACACCTTTTTTGTAACATGCCTTACCATACACAAAGGCGTTGAGGGATGTGAAGGGAAATCTTACTTTCAAACAAAAAATTATGATACCAATCAGTTCAAGACACTCTAAAACACATGAAATAGATAAAAGTTAGACGTGCTTACCTTTGAAAAATCTTCCCTTTCAACATATAAAAAATAACAGAATACGTGTCCTCCACGCAATATTCTTTTCTAATAAATGAAAGAGAGAATAGACAAAGTAAATGATAGATATTCTAATATATTAAATTTCTAATTGATCCTCAAACCTACTCACTAACAAAACAAAAAGTGGAGTGCATCTAGACGCACATCTACATTTAATACAATTATTGACAATATATGTTAATCATTAGAGATATTAAATTTTTAAGAAATTACAAATATTAAATACGAAGAAGAAAACTAATTTAAAATATAAAATTATACCTATACACAACATGTGTTTGTCTCAGCAACTGTGTAGAAGTCTCCTACTACACGTCCATTTATGTCTCTCCGTTTTTCTTCTACGCGTAATGTAACAGCCGGTTACGTACCGGTATTGTTAACATTAATTATGATATTAAGCGCAGTTACAATCACAGCAGTTCATTTATAAAACGCGAGTAAATTTTTTTCCGATTATTACGCGAGCATTTAAAACATAAAAAGGCGTAATAATTAAAAGCTGTGACTGTAACCGTAAACTCTTGCGGAAGACTTATTTAAACTATTTTTATAACTTACATTACTTATTATAAGTTACTAAGGAGTTCCCATAAACTCACTTAGCCAATTTCCAAACTTTACGTTTTTACCAATTCGAACATGTTTCACTCTAAATTTTTCTGCGACCAAACCGATCGCAACCAATCCTTCTTCTCAGATTATATCTTTGTGTTACTTAATTCCCTTTTTAACAAGCTAACACACGCTCAATTAGGAGCTCATTTGCTCCGGTTATCGCCGTTTGAAGTTGGATAAGCAATTAGCCCAAACAACCCCAAAAACAGCTCCAAACCACTCACATTGCTCGAATTACTGCACTCAATCCCCTCAACCAAGTACTCTCCAATTTTTATCCTACAAACTAGACATCTCAAACTTCATTTTGATATCTCGCACACTCAATTTGACTGAGAAACGAAGCGGGAATTAATTTCCCAAATCCGGTCCAGAATCTGCCTCAGGTGCAGGGGCACATGAGCAGTCCGCGTTTCTCTATTTATTTCAGGCCGAAGATCAACCCATATTTTTCTTAAATTTTGACACAAGGTAGAGGACATCTCAACCTTCAAAATGGCATATGGCATGTCCCTAGGGGACCTCTATGGAGGGAGAAATGCTCTCCCGAATTTCGCCTAAAATCTGCCAATTCTACAGAAAATTCGCCAGAGTTTCCTTTGTTTTTCCAATAATCCCAAATTTGTAAAAGATCATTTAAACCTCAAATGTACCTAATAAACACATGATAATACAATAATAATCCAATGGGTGGCACACACAAGGACCAACAACGCCTTGGGGCACTTACAACCCAATCCAGTTTATAGTTATTAAACATAGAGTCCATATTAATCATTCTTAAGTAGTTGCAATCACTAACACCTTTTTCATGCATATTTCCATCATACATATTATCATAACCTAAAATAGGCCTAAGGCCCTTCCATCATAAATACTATTACAATATGGCTTTACAAATTACAACTTGAAACTAAAACTTCAAATTACATTCTTCTAAAACTTCAACTTAATTTAAAAGACAACATAACCAAATACATCACTACTAGACTTAGGCAAAATGGCATGAACAAGATGCTAATGAAGCTACTAGTAAATACAAATGACATGTTCATGCCCCAAGTCTAGCCTAGGCCACACGGCCAACAAAATGCAAAATATGAAGCGCTCCACCGCTCACTCTGCGGGCCTCTTGCCCGAGGCTCCTGCTCCACTGCTACCTCCTGAAATAAATGCCCTGAGACGGGGTGAGATATACGAATATATCTCAGTAACCAAGAGGTTCTGGAGAAAACTCCACCCAATGGTTCACTTCGATGCATATCAATAGAATACAACAACCACTTTGAAAACGGGATATAGCAAGGGATTTAGAGAATGGGGAATATAAAGAAAACAAAATACGACAATACGGGATGGTAACCCCAATTCCACGTACGCCCTCGGCATATATAAGCCTATGGGTATCATCCAAGGTGTGTTCACAGAAACCACAACCATGATGCCCAAACCAACCAAAACGCCAAAGACATTCCTAGTGTGCTCCTACCCGGATCACACACCATGACCGCAGTCAACTGGAACTCCCTCCTGGAGACCTATCCAGCGGAAGTCCGAAAATGCCCGAAGGCTAATAAAACTGTCTATTGGCCAGAGACTCGGTACTGCAGTACCCATAACAATAATGCATGCATGCTCATGTGTTCTATACTATTCATACACACTTCCTACCGTTGCCATCAACTAGCAAGGTGGAACAGAAAAGGGGAACAAGCCCCAGTACCAAAGGTTACCTGAAATATTGTTTCCACAAGCTCTGCAGCAGCTTATCCCTCAACTCGGTACACAGCGGAATGCCTCCACAGAGGACATTCCCAATCACTCTCAGTTCAACCCGTACATGTTAATTTATAATTACACATGCAATGAACCAATTTCTTACCTCAATCCACTTGGTCCCGGACCAAGGGCAATTCACTGATTCAAGATTCGGGATTCAGGTCGACGTACGGCAACCTATACAATAACGTACATCCATCAGTACTCGTCAAATAGTATCAAAACGCAAAAACACAAAAATCTTCCCCATCCTCCCTTGATGGTTCGGCCATTGTAGTGTAAATGTGAGATTTATTTTTCTAAATTTTCTTTCTCATTTTGTTACGTCTCATTAGGTTGTCAATAGGCCGGTTCAAGTGCCGGTTCGTCATTTTCGCGTCGAATTACATCAAAACGCGAAAATCGCCAAATCACCCCTTTTCCCCTTGGAGGTTCGGCCATGTAGGCGTAAATTTGAGATTTATTTTCCTAAATTTTCTTTCTCATTTTATAACACTCCCTTAGGTTGTTTAGAGGCTAGTTCAATCGTCGTTTTTCCGTTTTCCGACATTTACGCTTCGTTTTGCGAAATATTTCATTCTGGTCTCATTTAGGTCTCTAACACAATTCAATTTTTTCCATTGATTCAAACACTCTCCAAGCACAACACAACCCATCTAAGCACCATATAACTACACAAATCATCATCCAAATCATTTTTCAACATCAATTCCTCAATCTTTCCTCAAAGAATCGAATTTTACCCTATGGCATTCCAAGGAATTTCCATACAACTTTAATCATTCCACGCCTCATACAATCCTATTATATCAACATACAATCATACAACAACTCATCAATCCAATCCTAACACATTTTCAAAACTCAAAGTCATGACAACCTCAAAATTTTCTAAGTTAAAAATTCACATTTTTCATCAATAATTTTTATTGCATTTATGGCTACTACACATCATTCTAAGACACATTCATGTACAAACATTTTCCAATTGAGCTCTCTAAACACATCAATCCAACAAGCCCTCTTTAGGGTTCATAAATTCAACCACAAAATCAAACCATTGGAACACAAGGAAACTCACCCAAAAGCTTGGCACAAGGCTCCTCCTAAACATACTCCACCATTGGAGCATCAATCAACACCATTTTCACAAATCTAAAGGAAAGGGCCGCAGCTTTGGGGAGGGTTTTTCTCAAAATCTAGTGGCTTTCAAGGCTTGGGAGTACCACCAATGGATTTAGAAGGCCATTTCCATCAAATTTCAAGACAAGAATCAATGGATTTGGTGAAGAAATGGCTAAGTTATGGTGAAATGAAATCTTGGAGGGGAAGGGCTATGGTGGCTGCGGGTTTGAGCAAGAAGAGGGAGGAAAGTGATGCATGAATAGTGCCAAGCACATGTGGCTTAAGTCACTTAAGTGGGGTGGGTCCCACCGCCACCTCACGCGATTTAAAACTAATCCGAATTTTCCTCCGATTCCACTAAACGTCCGTAAATTCACAACCTATTTAGAAACTCAAATTTTTAACATTAACTATTCCCCTTTAATTAGGCTTGATCAGATGAATTAAGAGTCCTCCATTCGTTCGGAGAAAACACTGTTTTAAGCTATTATGCGCGCCATTGGCACGCTTCCCCAAACTGTCTTAATTTCATCGAATATTATAAGAAATCATATTTCCTAACTCATTAGACCATTTTTAACTCATATTTGAAACCTAGAGCTCAAAACTCAATCGACACGTTTTACGGTGCAATCGTACCGCGGTATTTTTACCCGCGAAATACACTATTCACTGATTTTTCTGAAACTTGCCTGTCCACTCAATTTTTCGTTATGAACCCATTTCCAGGGTTATTTTTACCATCTGAGACCTTCTACTCAAATTTTATCTTCCTAGGGTTGCGTGTTGGCTAATTACCGTTTTGCCCTTTCTTTGTATTTTGGCCTAATCTTTTGGATTTTCACTAATGCATCACTTGATTGCTCACTTAATATTTTAATTACTTGATTTAAAATTGTGAGGTGTTATATTTACCCCAACTTTTTAGAATTTTGTCCGCAAAATTAAATCATACTCACCCGCTAACTCAGGACACAGCCGGAGAATCTCATCCTCCCGCTCCCAAGTAGCATCCTCAAGTGTGTATCTTTACCATATTACTTTTATCACAAGCATGATCTCCTTTTTATGATACTCATTATCCTTTGATCCTTCATAATTACTCGTCTCTCATGGTTCTGTGACATTTTAATTCCCAATACTTTAAACTTTCTCTGGTTTACCGTTTCTCTTTCGCTGATTTGTAGGTAATAATATAACCATATTACGGATTTGTCGGTATCAATTTACCTCATTCTCATCTTTATCCATCCTTCTGACCCATGGTCGTTCTCAAAAGCACCTAATCGTTTTCATACTAGGCTCTAACCGTTCTCATGCACATTCACTAGTTATTCCTGGAGTATTTCCAACTCACATGTTCTTTAGTACTTAACTTTTTTCGCTGTCCTCACTGTTTTGACAATACCCCAACAACCATTTCTTTCCATTACTGTTACTACTCTTATCATTTCGTTGTTTTCTTGGCTTTCACCCAAGCACATGCTTTCTAGTTTCAAAGGCACTTTGTCGTGTCCTACAATTACAACTCACATTAAATTCTATACTCATATACTTTATTTTTCCTTGTCACGTGTCTTCACCTCTTTTTAGGTACTCACAACTATATCTTTCTCTTTGTGATACGAAACTAGCAATACCCATACTAGTTTATATTTTCGATTAGCCCTATAAGGTCTTTCGACCACAAATACTCATGAAATTTTTCCATCTACAAACTCATATTCATAATTTACACTCATTGTTAAACTCTTTATTAGCTTAACCATCTCAACTTTACCAACTTAACCAGCTCAACTCCATACTTAGACCTCTCACAGTCTAAACACAACACTCATTAATGACTTTCGTATCAAAGGTCTTATGCCTAAGGTTTTCACCAAGTAACCATTTTTACTCATCATCCTGTAACAATATTATAGATTCAACATCATTTTTCATTCATTTATACCCTCACTTCTTCATTATCGACATTTTTATCATGGATGTCCACTTTAAAATACTATAAACTCACAGCTTCACTAACTTTCACCAAACACCTTGGGACGAATCATTTTCCAAACCCATTTCACTATTAACTGATGGACCACTAAAAATGTCATGTCTCTCACATGCAAGTCTCATCCTATAGGAATCTTTGAAACTTGATTATCAAGTCACATAAAACTAAATCCATCATTGCCCCTACTTATACAATTCACCATTGGTTGGTATATCAGTCTCTCGGAACATTCGAAGTTACCACAAGCACTCGACCATATATTATTAGTACCTAACCAAAACAACGTCAGCATTGTGCATTTTCCATACACTTTCCACCATACCTGGTATATGCGATTATATATAACACTCTTCAATCTACTCCACCCGTAAGTCAGGTTATCAAATTTTAGGTAACCAATTACAATTCCAGTTTCCAACTATATTTACACATTCGTGCTTGATTCCATCACAATTTACCTTTTATAAGGGCTTAAAATTCACCGTTTTAACCTGAATTCTTGATCATCACCAGCCTTCTTAGAAGGACACTCACTCAATCTGTCAACATCAATCTCGTTATTATCTCTTTCATCATAAGACGAGAATTCCAACAAATTTACTACCTCACTTGGAGCCGAAATTATTTCATCAAACTTACTTTACACCCACAATAGTGTTTCACTATCACACTTCAAAAAAAAATTTACACACTATACCTCACCTCTTGTCTCCAATTCTGACATACTATTGTCCATTTACAAATATCTGACCTTATTTTTGCGTTAATCACATGGAAGAACTCTCTCAATACAATGGGTAACAACATTCACAGGTTTTAACCGCTCGAGCTCTTGCTGTCCTCAGGGCCCCAGATGTAATGACCCACCGATCAGAGAATCCACCCATATAATCCATGCAGTAATGATAACCTACCACCTGCTGACTGTGTTCTATCAGTATTCCCAACGTTTCTCATTTGTGCACTTATGTAGACCAACTCAACTATAATAGCAGTCTCATCACTGCGGGATACTTCCTCATCTCATATCACTCATATAACATAATAATAGTCTCCGGGAACATAATCCACACGGAGATGGCTACACACTCCGGGCACATAGGCCGCACAGAGATGGTAATATCAAGTCTCATAACGTGCACCCAGTGCACAGAGGAGTTCATATTTATATCACATCTGTATACAACAGCAAACGTGTACCCAGTACACAGGGGAGTTCATACTTATAACATATCCGTATATAACGGCAAAACTGGTACTCCGTACACTCCAGATCACACATGGACCCAGTCCATTTGGTGTCTGTCTCACCTCTGTATATATATAACAACAAAATATCTTTGGTATATTCACATGGGGGCTATCCCCATAATCATAGCAGTAGTGGTATAATATACCCTGTTACATATAAGTCAATTCGTCTTACTCTCTCATTTCATTCTTCTCACTGATAGTTTACACATAAGTCACTATTATCATAATTCACATTCTCTTCGTAATTTCGTACACGTTTTCTAACTTTTAATAGTTTTTTCTGTCATATTATCGTTCAAATCCATAGTCCATTATCTCTTCCTTGCTTATTCTTCTCACAGATTGTTTTCTCTCTTACTTTGACTATTCAATTGGCATAGTTCATAACATAATCTCTATTCCGTGAATCCAAAATTTTCTCAAAGTTCTGCACACATCCCACATATACTTCCCATCACACAGGGATCTTCTAAACATATTCGTCCTATCACAGAGGACTAATTTCACCTCAATCCGTGCACTGAAAAATTATATCAATCCTTGCACTAACACTTATACCTTAACTCATTAACTAATCTTATCACTTTTGTTTTGACATTACACATTAGCTCTTTTGCTAAACACCTAATTCCACACTTTATTGTAAATTAGTTCATACACTACTCACGTGATTTCCCATCAGGTTGTACATTAGCTCATTCTCTAATCATACAATCTCTTCAGATACTTCCCCTCATCGGGGATTTCATTCGGCCTCATTGTCCTTTTACAAAAATTTAATAATTTACCTCAGCACGGATAATTAGGCGCTCAGGCCATCACAAGGTGTACATACATATATATGTATACTGGCACTTAGACCATCACTGGATTATCATCCGTTTATTCATCAGAATAGGTATACTGGCCATCAGGCCATTAGGTATTATTCACAATGCATTACAACATCCACAAGTAATTAGGCCATTTAAATTACGATATTCATTCTTTGAGATTTCCAAGAGACCTCCATCATGGATCAATCCTCTTATGCTTCATAACACCTGAATCTCTACATAGTAGCCATTTCCAAGGAGAATTTCACACATTAACGCACACCTATAATCATATTTGTTTCCTTCATGGCATATCGATCAAGCTAGACCATTATTCCGTTACGGACAATCATACTCTCAATGAACCTTGTTCAATGCCATCCATGGCGATTCTCTCAACTTCTTCCTTATACATATAATACATAATTAATTCATCTCCCCTATGTTTAATCAAAACTACCTCTTTATGGGTTTAAATCCCCTATTTCAATATATCTCAATTTAACAATTGACCAGCATTATAATTTCAAGTGGTCAAATCCCATAGGATTAATCATCAATTATTCTATTTATTTCTCTGCATGAACCATCTCAATTTGTTTAAGTGTACATCATCCATCAAGGACTTATAACTTCTAGTCAACATAAAATATTCAAACTCATGCCTAAGCATATCTGTTCATCATTTTCAATAACCCAACAGGTTCTAATCTTCCACCTTGATGAAGTCCCTCCACCACGTCCACCTGGACATAATTGTTTTTACTATACAACACATATACTTGGAAACTTCACCAATACCTTTTCCATACTATGGACTCATCTCAATTATATATCTTTATTATTCATGGTACTACAAGGTTCATCCATGCAATACCGTACATATCATAGATTTGTTTACAACTTTCACTTACAATCCAGCTTTATAAATTTCATCTACAAGGTCAGACAAAACATTTAAGTATGTTTCCCTTAAGTCCTATAATATTCATATTTTACTTACTGCCATCTCTTGTCCATGAAGCAGTCAACACTGCATCCACAACATCAGGCTAAGGACTTACATTTGGTGCTCCAAGGTTGCCACGCAGGCTTCTTACGATGACTACGCATGTAACACAAAGGAATGGGTTGATCAGACCCACACTAAGGAATCACATATGCAGTAATCGATAAGAATCTACATACAACTATGCAACACACAACACAACTATATATTCATTATCAGAGTTCCCTAACTAAACTGCTCTGATACCATAAAATGTAACAGCCCGTTACGTACTGGTATTGTTAACATTAATTATGATATTAAGCGCAGTTACAATCACAGCAGTTCATTTATAAAACGCGAGTAAATTTTTTTCCGATTATTACGCGAGCATTTAAAACATAAAAAGGCGTAATAATTAAAAGCTGTGACCGTAACCGTAAACTCTTGCGGAAGACTTATTTAAACTATTTTTATAACTTACATTACTTATTATAAGTTACTAAGGAGTTCCCATAAACTCACTTAGCCAATTTCCAAACTTTACGTTTTTACCAATTCGAACATGTTTCACTCTAAATTTTTCTGCGACCAAACCGATCGCAACCAACCCTTCTTCTCAGATTATATCTTTGTGTTACTTAATTCCCTTTTTAACAAGCTAACACATGCTCAATTAGGAGCTCATTTGCTCCGGTTATCGCCGTTTGAAGTTGGATAAGCAATTAGCCCAAACAACCCCAAAAACAGCTCCAAACCACTCACATTGCTCGAATTACTGCACTCAATCCCCTCAACCAAGTACTCTCCAATTTTTATCCTACAAACTAGACATCTCAAACTTCATTTTGATATCTCGCACACTCAATTTGACTGAGAAACGAAGCGGGAATTAATTTCCCAAATCCGGTCCAGAATCTGCCTCAGGTGCAGGGGCACATGAGCAGTCCGCGTTTCTCTATTTATTTCAGGCCGAAGATCAACCCAGATTTTTCTTAAATTTTGACACAAGGTAGAGGACATCTCAACCTTCAAAATGGCGTATGGCACGTCCCTAGGGGACCTCTATGGAGGGAGAAATGCTCTCCCGAATTTCGCCTAAAATCTGCCAATTCTACAGAAAATTCGCCAGAGTTTCCTTTGTTTTTCCAATAATCCCAAATTTGTAAAAGATCATTTAAACCTCAAATGTACCTAATAAACACATGATAATACAATAATAATCCAATGGGTGGCACACACAAGGACCAACAACGCCTTGGGGCACTTACAACCCAATCCAGTTTATAGTTATTAAACATAGAGTCCATATTAATCATTCTTAAGTAGTTGCAATCACTAACACATTTTTCATGCATATTTCCATCATACATATTATCATAACCTAAAATAGGCCTAAGGCCCTTCCATCATAAATACTATTACAATATGGCTTTACAAATTACAACTTGAAACTAAAACTTCAAATTACATTCTTCTAAAACTTCAACTTAATTTAAAAGACAACATAACCAAATACATCACTACTAGACTTAGGCAAAATGGCATGAACAAGATGCTAATGAAGCTACTAGTAAATACAAATGACATGTTCATGCCCCAAGTCTAGCCTAGGCCACACGGCCAACAAAATGCAAAATATGAAGCGCTCCACCGCTCACTCTGCGGGCCTCTTGCCCGAGGCTCCTGCTCCACTGCTACCTCCTGAAATAAATGCCCCGAGACGGGGTGAGATATACGAATATATCTCAGTAACCAAGAGGTTCTTGAGAAAACTCCACCCAATGGTTCACTTCGATGCATATCAATAGAATACAACAACCACTTTGAAAACGGGATATAGCAAGGGATTTAGAGAATGGGGAATATAAAGAAAACAAAATACGACGATACGGGATGGTAACCCCAATTCCACGTACGCCCTCGGCATATATAAGCCTATGGGTATCATCCAAGGTGTGTTCACAGAAACCACAACCATGATGCCCAAACCAACCAAAACGCCAAAGACATTCCTAGTGTGCTCCTACCCGGATCACACACCATGACCGCAGTCAACTGGAACTCCCTCCTGGACCCCTATCCAGCGGAAGTCCGAAAATGCCCGAAGGCTAATAAAACTGTCTACTGGCCAGAGACTCGGTACTGCAGTACCCATAACAATAATGCATGCATGCTCATGTGTTCTATACTATTCATACACACTTCCTACCGTTGCCATCAACTAGCAAGGTGGAACAGAAAAGGGGAACAAGCCCCAGTACCAAAGGTTACCTGAAATATTGTTTCCACAAGCTCTGCAGCAGCTTATCCCTCAACTCGGTACACAGCGGAATGCCTCCACAGAGGACATTCCCAATCACTCTCAGTTCAACCCGTACATGTTAATTTATAATTACACATGCAATGAACCAATTTCTTACCTTAATCCACTTGGTCCCGGACCAAGGGCAATTCACTGATTCAAGATTCGGGATTCAGGTCGACGTACGGCAACCTATACAATAACGTACATCCATCAGTACTCGTCAAATAGTATCAAAACGCAAAAACACAAAAATCTTCCCCATCCTCCCTTGATGGTTCGGCCATTGTAGTGTAAATGTGAGATTTATTTTTCTAAATTTTCTTTCTCATTTTGTTACGTCTCATTAGGTTGTCAATAGGCCGGTTCAAGTGCCGGTTCGTCATTTTCGCGTCGAATTACATCAAAACGCGAAAATCGCCAAATCACCCCTTTTCCCCTTGGAGGTTCGGCCATGTAGGCGTAAATTTGAGATTTATTTTCCTAAATTTTCTTTCTCATTTTATAACACTCCCTTAGGTTGTTTAGAGGCTAGTTCAATCGTCGTTTTTCCGTTTTCCGACATTTACGCTTCGTTTTGCGAAATATTTCATTCTGGTCTCGTTTAGGTCTCTAACACAATTCATTTTTTTTCCATTGATTCAAACACTCTCCAAGCACAACACAACCCATCTAAGCACCATATAACTACACAAATCATCATCCAAATCATTTTTCAACATCAATTCCTCAATCTTTCCTCAAAGAATCGAATTTTACCCTATGGCATTCCAAGGAATTTCCATACAACTTTAATCATTCCACGCCTCATACAATCCTATTATATCAACATACAATCATACAACAACTCATCAATCCAATCCTAACACATTTTCAAAACTCAAAGTCATGACAACCTCAAAATTTTCTAAGTTAAAAATTCACATTTTTCATCAATAATTTTTATTGCATTTATGGCTACTACACATCATTCTAAGACACATTCATGTACAAACATTTTCCAATTGAGCTCTCTAAACACATCAATCCAACAAGCCCTCTTTAGGGTTCATAAATTCAACCACAAAATCAAACCATTGGAACACAAGGAAACTCACCCAAAAGCTTGGCACAAGGCTCCTCCTAAACATACTCCACCATTGGAGCATCAATCAACACCATTTTCACAAATCTAAAGGAAAAGGCCGCAGCTTTGGGGAGGGTTTTTCTCAAAATCTAGTGGCTTTCAAGGCTTGGGAGTACCACCAATGGATTTAGAAGGCCATTTCCATCAAATTTCAAGACAAGAATCAATGGATTTGGTGAAGAAATGGCTAAGTTATGGTGAAATGAAATCTTGGAGGGGAAGGGCTATGGTGGCTGCGGGTTTGAGCAAGAAGAGGGAGGAAAGTGATGCATGAATAGTGCCAAGCACATGTGGCTTAAGTCACTTAAGTGGGGTGGGTCCCACCGCCACCTCACGCGATTTAAAACTAATCCGAATTTTCCTCCGATTCCACTAAACGTCCGTAAATTCACAACCTATTTAGAAACTCAAATTTTTAACATTAACTATTCCCCTTTAATTAGGCTTGATCAGATGAATTAAGAGTCCTCCATTCGTTCGGAGAAAACACTGTTTTAAGCTATTATGCGCGCCATTGGCACGCTTCCCCAAACTGTCTTAATTTCATCGAATATTATAAGAAATCATATTTCCTAACTCATTAGACCATTTTTAACTCATATTTGAAACCTAGAGCTCAAAACTCAATCGACACGTTTTACGGTGCAATCGTACCGCGGTATTTTTACCCGCGAAAAACACTATTCACTGATTTTTCTGAAACTTGCCTGTCCACTCAATTTTTCGTTATGAACCCATTTCCAGGGTTATTTTTACCATCTGAGACCTTCTACTCAATTTTTATCTTCCTAGGGTTGCGTGTTGGCTAATTACCGTTTTGCCCTTTCTTTGTATTTTGGCCTAATCTTTTGGATTTTCACTAATCCATCACTTGATTGCTCACTTAATATTTTAATTACTTGATTTAAAATTGTGAGGTGTTATACGTAGGCTCTTTTCTTTAGTTATATTTAACAATGTCATTTTTTATTCTTGAAAGTAGGGTTGTCCTTGTTCGGGAACATCCATGGCTCTACTTAATTAATACTTGTTATTAATACACTTGTTAGAAATAATTTTTATAAAAATATTATAATACTAAATTTTACCTCAATCTAAATTTGTATATATTACATAGCTTTACTTTGGTTCCAATTCTAACTAACCTAAAATGAAAAAGGAGATCAATTAATAAAAGGTTGGAAGTAATAATACCTCAAGATAAATTTGCATATCTTTACCTATAATTTTGATTGTGCTTTTGCAGCCAAAGGTTCACCTGGTCTTGCAATATTTTGTCCATATCTTCATCATATCGCTTTATCACGTTTGCAGGCATATCTTCTAGTTTCATTTAATTTTTCAGCTCATTTTTATTTGCCGTGTTATTTATGTCAATAAATGCTTTGAATACATCGCCGTCAGGCACCAAATCCCATAAAATATATATTCTCACAAAATAAATAAATATAGATTAATATTATTTTCACATAATAGCAAATTAGACCAACTCATAATGCACAATTATTTAATCAAATGAAATACATTCCCGGAAGTGTACATATTTGAAACTTCATAGCGTTATATTCCTGAAAAATGTAACATTACAGTCAAAACCACCATAATTTTTTTTTCATTGCAATTATTTAAATTAATAACAAGGACAAGATATGCCTCATTTGTTGTAACAACATATGCGTCTTCACGTGCCCCTTGAGTTCAGATTCTCCTATATAGTGAAATTACAATCTTATGCTTGCGAAAATTATTAGAAATAATGAAAAGAAGCCATGGGATGAAGGGTTACATATAAATAACATAACTTCTCAGACCATAGGATAAAGGGTTAGACAGAAATCATGTGTAAAATATTTCCCTTTACATGTCGTCATGCATAAGATATTTCCATTTCTTTGTCGTCATGCAACAAGGAATTATATTCTAAATCCATCATTCATCGTCATGCAACAACGAATTATATTCAAAATCCATCATTCAATAATAACTCTCCTTCCTTGGCGTCATGCGTTAGATATTCCCATAAAAATGATACAAACGGAAAAATTTACACCATTTTTGTAACATGCCTTACCATACACAAAGGTGTTGAGGGATGTGAAGGGAAATCTTACTTTGAAACAAAAAATTATGATACCAATCAGTTCAAAACACTCCAAAACACATGAAATAGATAAAAGTTAGACGTGCTTACCTTTGAAAAATCTCCCCTTTCAACATACCAAAAATAATAGATTACGTGTCCTCCACGCAATATTCTTTTCTAATAAATGAAAGAGAGAATAGACAAAGAAAATGATAGATATTCTAATATATTAAATTTCTAATTGATCCTCTAACCTACTCACTAACAAAACAAAAAGTGGAGGGCATCTAGACGCACATCTACATTTAATACAATTATTGACAATATATGTTATTCCTTAAAGATATTAATTTTTTTGAGAAATTACAAATATTAAATACGAAGAAGAAAACTAATTTAAAATATAAAATTATACCTGAACACAACAGGTCTCTGTCTTATAAATTGTATCTCAATCTAAATTTGTATATATTACATAGCTTTACTTTGGTTCCAATTCTAACTAACCTAAAATGAAAAAGGAGATCAATTAATAAAAGGTTGGAAGTAATAATACCTCAAGATAAATTTGCATCTCTTTACCTGTAATTTTGACTGTGCTTTTGCAGCCAATGGTTAACCTGGTCTTGTAATATTTTGTCCATATCTTCATCATATCCCTTTATCATGTTCACAGGCATATCTTCTAGTTTCATTTAATTTTTCATCTCATTTTTATTTGCCTTGTTATATATGTCAATACATGCTTTGAATCTATCGCCGTCAGGCATCAAATCCCATAAAATATGTATTCTCAGAAAATAAATAAATATAGATTAATATTATTTTCACATAATAAGAAATTTGACCAACTCATAATGCACAATTATTTAATCAAATGAAATACATTCCCCGAAGCGTACATATTTGAAACTTCATAGCGTTATATTCCTGAAAAATGTAACATTACAGTCAAAACCACCATTATTTTATTTTTCATTGCAATTATTTAAATTAATAACAAGGACAAGATATGCCTCATTTGTTGTAACAACATATGCATCTTCACGTGTACCTTGAGTTCAGATTCTCCTATATAGTGAAATTAAAATCTTATGCTTGTGAAAATTATTAGAAATAACGAAAATAAGCCATCGGATGAAGGGTTACATATAAATAACATAACTTCTCAGACCATAGGATAAAGGGTTACACAAAAATCATGTGTAAGATATTTCCCTTTACATGTCGTCATGCATAAGATATTTCCATTTCTTTGTCGTCATGCAACAATGAATTATATTCTAAATCCATCATTCATCGTCATGCAACAACGAATTCTTTTTCCTTGGCGTCATGCGTTAGATATTCCCAAAAAAATGATACAAACTGAAAAATTTACACCATTTTTGTAACATACCTTACCATACACAAAGGCGTTGAGGGATGTGAAGGGAAATCTTACTTTGAAACAAAAAATTATGATACCAATCAGTTCAAGACACTCCAAAACACATGAAATAGATAAAAGTTACACGTGCTTACCTTTGAAAAATCTTCCCTTTCAACATACCAAAAATAATAGAATACGTGTCCTCCACGCAATATTCTTTTCTAATAAATGAAAGAGAGAATAGACAAAGTAAATGATAGATATTCTAATATATTAAATTTCTAATTGATCCTCAAACCTACTCACTAACAAAACAAAAAGTGGAGTGAATCTAGACGCACATCTACATTTAATACAATTATTGACAATATATGTTATTCATTAAAGATATTAAATTTTTGAGAAATTACAAATATTAAATACGAAGAAGAAAACTAATTTAAAATATAAAATTATACCTGAACACAACAGGTCTCTGTCTCATAAATTCTGTAGACATCTCTTACTACACGTCCATTTATGTCTCTACCTTTTACTTCTACGCGTAAGCTCTTTTCTTTAGTTATATTTAACAATGTCATTTTTTATTCTTAAAAGTAGGGTTGTCCAAGTTCGAGAGCATCCACGCCACTGCTTAATTAATACTTGTCATTAATACACTTGTAAGAAATAATTTTTATAAAAATATTATAATACTAAATTGTACCTCAATCTAAATTTGTATAT
Organism: Gastrolobium bilobum; assembly: GCF_033153095.1. Classification (NCBI taxonomy): domain Eukaryota; kingdom Viridiplantae; phylum Streptophyta; class Magnoliopsida; order Fabales; family Fabaceae; genus Gastrolobium; species Gastrolobium bilobum. The sequence goes on from NW_026898219.1 coordinate 21,681, forward strand.
CTTACGTAGCTTTACTTTTGTTCCAATTCTAACTAACCTAAAATGAAAAAGGAGATCAATTAATACAAGGTTGGAAGTAATAATACCTCAAGATAAATTTGCATCTCTTTACCTGTAATTTTGACTGTGCTTTTGCAGCCAATGGTTAACCTGGTCTTGTAATATTTTGTCCATATCTTCATCATATCGCTTTATCATGTTTGCAGGCATATCTTCTAGTTTCATTTAATTTTTCAGCTCATTTTTATTTGCCTTGTTATTTATGTCAATACATGCTTTGAATACATCGCCGTCAGGAACCAAATCCCATAAAATATGTATTCTCAGAAAATAAATAAATATAGATTAATATTATTTTCACATAATAGTAAATTAGACCAACTCATAATGCACAATTATTTAATCAAATGAAATACATTCCCGGAAGCGTACATATTTGAAACTTCATAGCGTTATATTCCTGAAAAATGTAACATAACAGTCAAAACCACCATAATTTTATTTTTCATTGCAATTATTTAAATTAATAACAAGGACAAGATATGCCTCATTTGTTGTAACAACATATGCGTCTTCACGTGTACCATCGAGTTCAGATTCTCCTATATAGTGAAATTACAATTTATGCTTGCGAAAATTATTAGAAATAATGAAAAGAAGCCATCGGATGAAGGGTTACATATAAATAACATAACTTCTCAGACCATAGGATAAAGGGTTACACAGAAATCATGTGTAAGATATTTCCCTTTACATGTCGTCATGCATAAGATATTTCCATTTCTATGTCGTCATGCAACAATGAATTATATTCTAAATCCATCATTCATCGTCATGCAACAACGAATTATATTCAAAATCCATCATTCAATAATAACTCTCCTTCCTTGGCGTCATGCGTTAGATATTCCCATAAAAATGATACAATCCGAAAAATTTACACCTTTTTTGTAACATACCTTACCATACACAAAGGCGTTGAGGGATGTGAAGGGAAATCTTACTTTGAAACAAAAAATTATGATACCAATCAGTTCAAGACACTCCAAAACACATGAAATAGATAAAAGTTAGACGTGCTTACCTTTGAAAAATCTTCCCTTTCAACATACCAAAAATAATAGAATACATGTCCTCCACGCAATATTCTTTTCTAATAAATGAAAGAGAGAATAGACAAAGTAAATGATAGATATTCTAATATATTAAATTTCTAATTGATCCTCAAACCTACTCACTAACAAAACAAAAAGTGGAGTGCATCTAGACGCACATCTACATTTAATACAATTATTGACAATATATGTTTTTCATTAAAGATATTAAATTTTTTGAGATATTACAAATATTAAATACGAAGAAGAAAACTAATTTAAAATATAAAATTATACCTGAACACAATAGGTCTCTGTCTCATAAATTCTGTAGACATCTCTTACTACACTTCCATTTATGTCTCTACCTTTTACTTCTACGCGTAAGCTCTTTTCTTTAGTTATATTTAACAATGTCATTTTTTATTCTTAAAAGTAGGGTTGTCCAAGTTCGAGAGCATCCACGCCACTGCTTAATTAATACTTGTCATTAATACACTTGTAAGAAATAATTTTTATAAAAATATTATAATACTAAATTGTACCTCAATCTAAATTTGTATATCTTACGTAGCTTTACTTTTGTTCCAATTCTAACTAACCTAAAATGAAAAAGGAGATCAATTAATAAAAGGTTGGAAGTAATAATACCTCAAGATAAATTTGCATCTCTTTACCTGTAATTTTGACTGTGCTTTTGCAGCCAATGGTTAACCTGGTCTTGTAATATTTTGTCCATATCTTCATCATATCGCTTTATCATGTTTGCAGGCATATCTTCTAGTTTCATTTAATTTTTCAGCTCATTTTTATTTGCCTTGTTATTTATGTCAATACATGCTTTGAATACATCGCCGTCAGGAACCAAATCCCATAAAATATGTATTCTCAGAAAATAAATAAATATAGATTAATATTATTTTCACATAATAGTAAATTAGACCAACTCATAATGCACAATTATTTAATCAAATGAAATACATTCCCGGAAGCGTACATATTTGAAACTTCATAGCGTTATATTCCTGAAAAATGTAACATAACAGTCAAAACCACCATAATTTTATTTTTCATTGCAATTATTTAAATTAATAACAAGGACAAGATATGCCTCATTTGTTGTAACAACATATGCGTCTTCACGTGTACCATCGAGTTCAGATTCTCCTATATAGTGAAATTACAATTTATGCTTGCGAAAATTATTAGAAATAATGAAAAGAAGCCATCGGATGAAGGGTTACATATAAATAACATAACTTCTCAGACCATAGGATAAAGGGTTACACAGAAATCATGTGTAAGATATTTCCCTTTACATGTCGTCATGCATAAGATATTTCCATTTCTATGTCGTCATGCAACAATGAATTATATTCTAAATCCATCATTCATCGTCATGCAACAACGAATTATATTCAAAATCCATCATTCAATAATAACTCTCCTTCCTTGGCGTCATGCGTTAGATATTCCCATAAAAATGATACAATCCGAAAAATTTACACCTTTTTTGTAACATACCTTACCATACACAAAGGCGTTGAGGGATGTGAAGGGAAATCTTACTTTGAAACAAAAAATTATGATACCAATCAGTTCAAGACACTCCAAAACACATGAAATAGATAAATGTTAGACGTGCTTACCTTTGAAAAATCTTCCCTTTCAACATACCAAAAATAATAGAATACATGTCCTCCACGCAATATTCTTTTCTAATAAATGAAAGAGAGAATAGACAAAGTAAATGATAGATATTCTAATATATTAAATTTCTAATTGATCCTCAAACCTACTCACTAACAAAACAAAAAGTGGAGTGAATCTAGACGCACATCTACATTTAATACAATTATTGACAATATATGTTATTCATTAAAGATATTAAATTTTTGAGAAATTACAAATATTAAATACGAAGAAGAAAACTAATTTAAAATATAAAATTATACCTGAACACAACAGGTCTCTGTCTCATAAATTCTGTAGACATCTCTTACTACACGTCCATTTATGTCTCTACCTTTTACTTCTACGCGTAAGCTCTTTTCTTTAGTTATATTTAACAATGTCATTTTTTATTCTTAAAAGTAGGGTTGTCCAAGTTCGAGAGCATCCACGCCACTGCTTAATTAATACTTGTCATTAATACACTTGTAAGAAATAATTTTTATAAAAATATTATAATACTAAATTGTACCTCAATCTAAATTTGTATATCTTACGTAGCTTTACTTTTGTTCCAATTCTAACTAACCTAAAATGAAAAAGGAGATCAATTAATACAAGGTTGGAAGTAATAATACCTCAAGATAAATTTGCATCTCTTTACCTGTAATTTTGACTGTGCTTTTGCAGCCAATGGTTAACCTGGTCTTGTAATATTTTGTCCATATCTTCATCATATCGCTTTATCATGTTTGCAGGCATATCTTCTAGTTTCATTTAATTTTTCAGCTCATTTTTATTTGCCTTGTTATTTATGTCAATACATGCTTTGAATACATCGCCGTCAGGAACCAAATCCCATAAAATATGTATTCTCAGAAAATAAATAAATATAGATTAATATTATTTTCACATAATAGTAAATTAGACCAACTCATAATGCACAATTATTTAATCAAATGAAATACATTCCCGGAAGCGTACATATTTGAAACTTCATAGCGTTATATTCCTGAAAAATGTAACATAACAGTCAAAACCACCATAATTTTATTTTTCATTGCAATTATTTAAATTAATAACAAGGACAAGATATGCCTCATTTGTTGTAACAACATATGCGTCTTCACGTGTACCATCGAGTTCAGATTCTCCTATATAGTGAAATTACAATTTATGCTTGCGAAAATTATTAGAAATAATGAAAAGAAGCCATCGGATGAAGGGTTACATATAAATAACATAACTTCTCAGACCATAGGATAAAGGGTTACACAGAAATCATGTGTAAGATATTTCCCTTTACATGTCGTCATGCATAAGATATTTCCATTTCTATGTCGTCATGCAACAATGAATTATATTCTAAATCCATCATTCATCGTCATGCAACAACGAATTATATTCAAAATCCATCATTCAATAATAACTCTCCTTCCTTGGCGTCATGCGTTAGATATTCCCATAAAAATGATACAATCCGAAAAATTTACACCTTTTTTGTAACATACCTTACCATACACAAAGGCGTTGAGGGATGTGAAGGGAAATCTTACTTTGAAACAAAAAATTATGATACCAATCAGTTCAAGACACTCCAAAACACATGAAATAGATAAAAGTTAGACGTGCTTACCTTTGAAAAATCTTCCCTTTCAACATACCAAAAATAATAGAATACATGTCCTCCACGCAATATTCTTTTCTAATAAATGAAAGAGAGAATAGACAAAGTAAATGATAGATATTCTAATATATTAAATTTCTAATTGATCCTCAAACCTACTCACTAACAAAACAAAAAGTGGAGTGAATCTAGACGCACATCTACATTTAATACAATTATTGACAATATATGTTATTCATTAAAGATATTAAATTTTTGAGAAATTACAAATATTAAATACGAAGAAGAAAACTAATTTAAAATATAAAATTATACCTGAACACAACAGGTCTCTGTCTCATAAATTCTGTAGACATCTCTTACTACACGTCCATTTATGTCTCTACCTTTTACTTCTACGCGTAAGCTCTTTTCTTTAGTTATATTTAACAATGTCATTTTTTATTCTTAAAAGTAGGGTTGTCCAAGTTCGAGAGCATCCACGCCACTGCTTAATTAATACTTGTCATTAATACACTTGTAAGAAATAATTTTTATAAAAATATTATAATACTAAATTGTACCTCAATCTAAATTTGTATATCTTACGTAGCTTTACTTTTGTTCCAATTCTAACTAACCTAAAATGAAAAAGGAGATCAATTAATACAAGGTTGGAAGTAATAATACCTCAAGATAAATTTGCATCTCTTTACCTGTAATTTTGACTGTGCTTTTGCAGCCAATGGTTAACCTGGTCTTGTAATATTTTGTCCATATCTTCATCATATCGCTTTATCATGTTTGCAGGCATATCTTCTAGTTTCATTTAATTTTTCAGCTCATTTTTATTTGCCTTGTTATTTATGTCAATACATGCTTTGAATACATCGCCGTCAGGAACCAAATCCCATAAAATATGTATTCTCAGAAAATAAATAAATATAGATTAATATTATTTTCACATAATAGTAAATTAGACCAACTCATAATGCACAATTATTTAATCAAATGAAATACATTCCCGGAAGCGTACATATTTGAAACTTCATAGCGTTATATTCCTGAAAAATGTAACATAACAGTCAAAACCACCATAATTTTATTTTTCATTGCAATTATTTAAATTAATAACAAGGACAAGATATGCCTCATTTGTTGTAACAACATATGCGTCTTCACGTGTACCATCGAGTTCAGATTCTCCTATATAGTGAAATTACAATTTATGCTTGCGAAAATTATTAGAAATAATGAAAAGAAGCCATCGGATGAAGGGTTACATATAAATAACATAACTTCTCAGACCATAGGATAAAGGGTTACACAGAAATCATGTGTAAGATATTTCCCTTTACATGTCGTCATGCATAAGATATTTCCATTTCTATGTCGTCATGCAACAATGAATTATATTCTAAATCCATCATTCATCGTCATGCAACAACGAATTATATTCAAAATCCATCATTCAATAATAACTCTCCTTCCTTGGCGTCATGCGTTAGATATTCCCATAAAAATGATACAATCCGAAAAATTTACACCTTTTTTGTAACATACCTTACCATACACAAAGGCGTTGAGGGATGTGAAGGGAAATCTTACTTTGAAACAAAAAATTATGATACCAATCAGTTCAAGACACTCCAAAACACATGAAATAGATAAAAGTTAGACGTGCTTACCTTTGAAAAATCTTCCCTTTCAACATACCAAAAATAATAGAATACATGTCCTCCACGCAATATTCTTTTCTAATAAATGAAAGAGAGAATAGACAAAGTAAATGATAGATATTCTAATATATTAAATTTCTAATTGATCCTCAAACCTACTCACTAACAAAACAAAAAGTGGAGTGAATCTAGACGCACATCTACATTTAATACAATTATTGACAATATATGTTATTCATTAAAGATATTAAATTTTTGAGAAATTACAAATATTAAATACGAAGAAGAAAACTAATTTAAAATATAAAATTATACCTGAACACAACAGGTCTCTGTCTCATAAATTCTGTAGACATCTCCTACTACACGTCCATTTATGTCTCTACCTTTTACTTCTACGCGTAAGCTCTTTTCTTTAGTTATATTTAACAATGTCATTTTTTATTCTTAAAAGTAGGGTTGTCCTTGTTCGAGAGCATCCACGCCACTGCTTAATTAATACTTGTTATTAATACACTTGTAAGAAATAATTTTTATAAAAATATTATAATACTAAATTGTACCTCAATCTAAATTTGTATATCTTACGTAGCTTTACTTTTGTTCCAATTCTAACTAACCTAAAATGAAAAAGGAGATCAATTAATAAAAGGTTGGAAGTAATAATACCTCAAGATAAATTTGCATCTCTTTACCTGTAATTTTGACTGTGCTTTTGCAGCCAATGGTTAACCTGGTCTTGTAATATTTTGTCCATATCTTCATCATATCGCTTTATCATGTTTGCAGGCATATCTTCTAGTTTCATTTAATTTTTCAGCTCATTTTTATTTGCCTTGTTATTTATGTCAATACATGCTTTGAATACATCGCCGTCAGGAACCAAATCCCATAAAATATGTATTCTCAGAAAATAAATAAATATAGATTAATATTATTTTCACATAATAGTAAATTAGACCAACTCATAATGCACAATTATTTAATCAAATGAAATACATTCCCGGAAGCGTACATATTTGAAACTTCATAGCGTTATATTCCTGAAAAATGTAACATTACAGTCAAAACCACCATAATTTTATTTTTCATTGCAATTATTTAAATTAATAACAAGGACAAGATATGCCTCATTTGTTGTAACAACATATGCGTCTTCACGTGTACCATCGAGTTCAGATTCTCCTATATAGTGAAATTACAATCTTATGCTTGCGAAAATTATTAGAAATAATGAAAAGAAGCCATGGGATGAAGGGTTACATATAAATAACATAACTTCTCAGACCATAGGATAAAGGGTTACACAGAAATCATGTGTAAGATATTTCCCTTTACATGTCGTCATGCATAAGATATTTCCATTTCTTTGTCGTCATGCAACAATGAATTATATTCTAAATCCATCATTCATCGTCATGCAACAACGAATTATATTCAAAATCCATCATTCAATAATAACTCTCCTTCCTTGGCGTCATGCGTTAGATATTCCCATAAAAATGATACAATCCGAAAAATTTACACCTTTTTTGTAACATACCTTACCATACACAAAGGCGTTGAGGGATGTGAAGGGAAATCTTACTTTGAAACAAAAAATTATGATACCAATCAGTTCAAGACACTCCAAAACACATGAAATAGATAAAAGTTAGACGTGCTTACCTTTGAAAAAATCTTCCTTTCAACATACCAAAAATAATAGAATACGTGTCCTCCACGCAATATTCTTTCCTAATAAATGAAAGAGAGCATAGACAAAGTAAATGATAGATATTCTAATATATTAAAATTCTAACTGATCCTCTAACCTACTCACTAACAAAACAAAAAGTGGAGTGCATCTAGACGCACATCTACATTTAATACAATTATTGACAATATATGTTATTCCTTAAAGATATTAAATTTTTTGAGAAATTACAAATATTAAATACGAAGAAGAAAACTAATTTAAAATATAAAATTATACCTGAACACAACATGTCTCTGTCTCACCAATTGTGTAGAAGTCTCCTACTACACGTCCATTTATGTCTCTACCTTTTACTTCTACGCGTAGGCTCTTTTCTTTAATTATATTTAACAATGTCATTTTTTATTCTTGAAAGTAGGGTTGTCCTTGTTCAGGAACATCCATGCCTCTGCTTAATTAATACTTGTTATTAATACACTTGTTAGAAATAATTTTTATAAAAATATTATAATACTAAATTGTACCTCAATCTAAATTTGTATATATTACATAGCTTTACTTTGGTTCCAATTCTAACTAACCTAAAATGAAAAAGGAGATCAATTAATAAAAGGTTGGAAGTAATAATACCTCAAGATAAATTTGCATCTCTTTACCTGTAATTTTGACTGTGCTTTTGCAGCCAATGGTTAACCTGGTCTTGTAATATTTTGTCCATATCTTCATCATATCCCTTTATCATGTTTGCAGGCATATCTTCTAGTTTCATTTAATTTTTCAGCTCATTTTTATTTGCCTTGTTATATATGTCAATACATGCTTTGAATCCATCGCCGTCAGGCACCAAATCCCATAAAATATGTATTCTCAGAAAATAAATAAATATAGATTAATATTATTTTCACATAATAGTAAATTAGACCAACTCATAATGCACAATTATTTAATCAAATGAAATACATTCCCGGAAGCGTACATATTTGAAACTTCATAGCGTTATATTCCTGAAAAATGTAACATTACAGTCAAAACCACCATAATTTTATTTTTCATTGCAATTATTTAAATTAATAACAAGGACAAGATATGCCTCATTTGTTGTAACAACATATGCGTCTTCACGTGTACCTTGAGTTCAGATTCTCCTATATAGTGAAATTACAATCTTATGCTTGCGAAAATTATTAGAAATAATGAAAAGAAGCCATGGGATGAAGGGTTACATATAAATAACATAACTTCTCAGACCATAGGATAAAGGGTTACACAGAAATCATGTGTAAGATATTTCCCTTTACATGTCGTCATGCATAAGATATTTCCATTTCTTTGTCATCATGCAACAATGAATTATATTCTAAATCCATCATTCATCGTCATGCAACAACGAATTATATTCAAAATCCATCATTCAATAATAACTCTCCTTCCTTGGCGTCATGCGTTAGATATTCCCATAAAAATGATACAATCCGAAAAATTTACACCTTTTTTGTAACATACCTTACCATACACAAAGGCGTTGAGGGATGTGAAGGGAAATCTTACTTTGAAACAAAAAATTATGATACCAATCAGTTCAAGACACTCCAAAACACATGAAATAGATAAAAGTTAGACGTGCTTACCTTTGAAAAATCTTCCCTTTCAACATACCAAAAATAATAGAATACGTGTCCTCCACGCAATATTCTTTCCTAATAAATGAAAGAGAGCATAGACAAAGTAAATGATAGATATTCTAATATATTAAAATTCTAACTGATCCTCTAACCTACTCACTAACAAAACAAAAAGTGGAGTGCATCTAGACGCACATCTACATTTAATACAATTATTGACAATATATGTTATTCCTTAAAGATATTAAATTTTTTGAGAAATTACAAATATTAAATACGAAGAAGAAAACTAATTTAAAATATAAAATTATACCTGAACACAACAGGTCTCTGTCTCACAAATTCTTTAGACATCTGCTACTACACGTCCATTTATGTCTCTACCTTTTACTTCTACGCGTAGGCTCTTTTCTTTAATTATATTTAACAATGTCATTTTTTATTCTTGAAAGTAGGGTTGTCCTTGTTCGGGAACATCCATGCCTCTGCTTAATTAATACTTGTTATTAATACACTTGTTAGAAATAATTTTTATAAAAATATTATAATACTAAATTTTACCTCAATCTAAATTTGTATATATTACATAGCTTTACTTTGGTTCCAATTCTAACTAACCTAAAATGAAAAAGGAGATCAATTAATAAAAGGTTGGAAGTAATAATACCTCAAGATAAATTTGCATCTCTTTACCTGTAATTTTGACTGTGCTTTTGCAGCCAATGGTTAACCTGGTCTTGTAATATTTTGTCCATATCTTCATCATATCCCTTTATCATGTTTGCAGGCATATCTTCTAGTTTCATTTAATTTTTCAGCTCATTTTTATTTGCCTTGTTATATATGTCAATACATGCTTTGAATCCATCGCCGTCAGGCACCAAATCCCATAAAATATGTATTCTCAGAAAATAAATAAATATAGATTAATATTATTTTCACATAATAGTAAATTAGACCAACTCATAATGCACAATTATTTAATCAAATGAAATACATTCCCGGAAGCGTACATATTTGAAACTTCATAGCGTTATATTCCTGAAAAATGTAACATTACAGTCAAAACCACCATAATTTTTTTTTCACTGCAATTATTTAAATTAATAACAAGGACAAGATATGCCTCGTTTGTTGTAACAACATATGCGTCTTCACGTGTACCTTGAGTTCAGATTCTCCTATATAGTGAAATTACAATCTTATGCTTGTGAAAATTATTAGAAATAATGAAAATAAGCCATGGGATGAAGGGTTACATATAAATAACATAAATTCTCAGACCATAGGATAAAGGGTTACACAGAAATCATGTGTAAGATATTTCCCTTTACATGTCGTCATGCATAAGATATTTCCATTTCTTTGTCGTCATGCAACAATGAATTATATTCTAAATCCATCATTCATCGTCATGCAACAATGAATTATATTCAAAATTCATCATTCAATAATAACTCTCCTTCCTTGGCGTCATGCGTTAGATATTCCCATAAAAATGATACAATCCGAAAAATTTACACCTTTTTTGTAACATGCCTTACCATACACAAAGGCGTTGAGGGATGTGAAGGGAAATCTTACTTTGAAACAAAAAATTATGATACCAATCAGTTCAAGACACTCCAAAACACATGAAATAGATAAAAGTTAGACGTGCTTACCTTTGAAAAATCTTCCCTTTCAACATACCAAAAATAACAGAATACGTGTCCTCCACGCAATATTCTTTTCTAATAAATGAAAGAGAGAATAGACAAAGTAAATGATAGATATTCTAATATATTAAATTTCTAATTGATCCTCAAACCTACTCAACATTTAATACAATTATTGACAATATATGTTATTCATTAAAGATATTAATTTTTTTGAGAAATTACAAATATTAAATACGAAGAAGAAAACTAATTTAAAATATAAAATTATACCTAAACACAACATGTCTCTGTCTCACCAATTGTGTAGAAGTCTCCTACTACACGTCTATTTATGTCTCTCCCTTTTTCTTCTACGCGTAAGCTCTTTTCTTTAGTTATATTTAACAATGTCATTTTTTATTCTTAAAACCAATGGTTAACCTGGTCTTGTAATATTTTGTCTATATCTTCATCATATCGCTTTATCACGTTTGCAGGCATATCTTCTAGTTTCATTTAATTTTTCAGCTCATTTTTATTTGCCTTGTTATTTATGTCAATACATGCTCTGAATACATCGCCGTCAGGAACCAAATCCCATAAAATATGTACTCTCAGAAAATAAATAAATATAGATTAATATTATTTTCACATAATAGTAAATTAGACCAACTCATAATGCACAATTATTTAATCAAATGAAATACATTCCCGGAAGCGTACATATTTGAAACTTCATAGCGTTATATTCCTGAAAAATGTAACATTACAGTCAAAACTATAACACCTCACAATTTTAAATTAAGTATTTAAGCCATTAAGTGTGTAATCAAGTGATGGATTAGTGAAAATCCTAAAGATTAGGCCAAAATACAAAGAAAGGGCAAAACGGTAATTAGCCAACACGCAACCATAGGAAGATAAAAATTGAGTAGAAGGTCTCAGATGGTAAAAATAACCCTGGAAATGGGTTCAGAACGAAAAATTGAGTGGACAGGCAAGTTTCAGAAAAATCAGTGAATAGTGTTTTTCGCGGGTAAAAATACCGCGTTACGATTGCACCGTAAAACGTGCAAGTTGAATTTTGAGCTCTAGGTTTCAAATATGAGTTATAAATTGTTTGTTGAGTTAGGAAATACGATTTTGATAAAATTTGATGGAATTGAGTCATTTTGGGAAAAATTGATGAATAGTGATTTTCCGGTGTAAAAATACTGTGGTATAATTGTACCGATAAGCGTGAAAATTTTATCAGTATTTTTGGGAAAAAAAATATGACATGAACAAGAAAAATAGGTAGGTCATGAATTTGTGGTTGAAATTAGATGATTGATTAAAGTTAAAACGCGTGTGGGACCCGCCTGTGACTTAAGTGAGTCAAACTCACCTTTTCTTCACACTTTCTCTCTCCTCCCCTCCTTCTTCTTCACGGTGACAGCCCCTCCATCCCCTTCGTTGTGCAAAAATTTGATTTCATCATAACTTAGTCGTTTCTCCACCGAATCCATCGATTCTTGTCTTGAAATTCGATGGAAATCATCATCCGAACCCGTTCCACCGATTAGTTTCCCTTGAAACCCTCTCTTTGGTGAGTTATTGCCCATTTACAGCTGTGAATTTTTGGAGAAATTTGAGTTTCATGGAGTCATTTGAGCTTCCATTGCTTGGAGGAGTCTTGGGTTAGCTTCTAGCCTTTGTTGTGAGTATGTTTCCATCCCATTTACATGGTTTAATTGTGATTGAATTTTTGGAAACCTAAAGCTTGAATTTGATGATTTGTGTTGTTAGAGAGCCCAATTGGAAAATGTGTATTAGATGATAATGTCTTAGAATGATGTGTGAGAGCTAGAAATGCCATGAAAATTATTGATGAAAATTATGAAAATTTAACTTAGAAATTTTGAGGAATGTCATTACTTTGTGTTTTGGAATTTTGTTGGGAATTAATTAATGAGTTGTTGTATGATTATATGATGATATAATGTAGTTGTGTGAGGTGTGGAGTGATTAAAAATGAATGGAAATCCTAGAATTGCCCTAGGTTACAACTTGGCCTTTAAAGGAAAATTAAGGAATTGATGTTGTTGGAAATTGTCTGAGTGATGAATTATGTGTTAAAAAGGTAATTAGATGGGTTGTGTGGTGATTGGCAAGTGGAAGAATCAATGCAAAAATAATAAGTGGCTTAGTTGGCATAAAGAACCTAGAGTGAAATATTTCGCAAAACGATGCGTAAATATCGTAAAACGGAAAAATGACGATTGAGCTAGCCTCTCAGCAACCTAAGGAAGCGTAATAAAATGAGAAAGAAAATTTAGAAAAGTAAAAGTGGAAATAAGCCGAACCTACCAAGTGTGGGTGAGGTGATTTTGTGATTTTGCGTTTTGATGATATTTGACGCATACTGATGGATGTACGTAATTGTATAGGTTGCCGTACGTTGACTTGAATCCCGAAACTTGAATCTGTGAGTTACCCTTGGTCTTGGACCAAGTGGATTGAGGTATGTATTTAGTTCAATGCATGTATAATTGTAAATTAGCATGTATTGTTTGAATTATAATAGATTGGGAATGTCCTCTGTGTAGGCATTCCACTGTGTACCAAGTTGTGGGATAAGCTGCTGCGGAGCTAGTGAGGAAATTACTTAAGGTAACCTCTTGGTACTGGGGCTTGTTCCCCTTTTCTGTTCCACCTTGCCAGTTGATGGCAACGGTAGGAAGTGTGTATGAATAGTATAGAACACATGAGCATGCATGCATTATTGCTATGGGTACCGCGGTACCGAGTCTCTGGCCAGTAGACAGTTTTATTAGCCTTCGGGCATTTTCGGACTTCCGCTGGATAGGTCTCCAGGAGGGAGTTCCAGTTGACTGCGTGTCATGGTGTGTGATCCGGGTAGGAGCACACTAGGAATGTCTTTGGCGTTTTGGTTGGTTTGGGCATCATGGTTGTGGTTTCTGTGAACACACCTTGGATGATACCCATAGGCTTATATACGCCCAGGGCGTACGTGGAATTGGGGTTACCATCCCGTATCTTCGTAGTTTGTTTCTTTATATTCCCTATTTCTCTAAATCCCTTGCTATATCCCATTTTCAAAGTGGTTGTTTTATTCTATTGATATGCATCGAAGTGAACCATTGGGTGGAGTTTTCTCCAGAACCTCTTGGTTACTGAGATATATTCGTATATCTCACCCCGTCTCGGGGAATTTATTTCAGGATGTACCTGTAGCGTTGGAGCAGCGGGTAATGGCCCGCAGGGTGATAGAGGAACATTTTCAGTATTTGGCATATTGTTCATGTTGGCATGCCTAGGTCTAGCAGTTTGTATCATTTAAATTTATGTCTAAATTTGTAATTGGTGTTGTAATATTGTAAAAGGCAATTTGAAGTTAAAGTCGTAAGTTGTAATATTTAAGTGTATGTTGTAAATGTAAGAGAGGCATGATGTACCAAGATGGAAGGATTTTAGGCCTATGTTAGAGTTATGATTACATGCTTATATTGTGAAACTACATGTGAATGGGACCTATGTGATTGAAACAAGTAAGAAATATAATGTGAGCTCTATTGTATAAACTGTGTAATAACTATAAACTGGATTGGGTTGTAAGTGCCCCAAGGCGTTGTTGGTCCCTGTTTGTGCCACCCATTGGATTATTACTGTATTATCATGTCTTTATTAGGTACATTTGAGGTTTAAATGATCGTTTACAATTTTGGGATTATTGGAAAAACAAAGGAAACTCTGGCGAAATTTCTGTAGAATTGGCAGATTTTAGGCGAACTTTGGGAGAGCATATCTCCCTTCATAGAGGTCCAATAGGGACGTGCCATACGCCATTTTGAAGGTTGAGATGTCCTCTACCTTTTGTCAAAATTTGAGGAAATTCTTGGTTGATCTTCGGCCTGAAAAAAATAGAGAAACACGGACTGCTCATGTGCCCCTGCACCTGAGGCAGATTCTGGACCGGATTTGGGAAATTAATTCCCGCTTCGTTTCTCAGTCAAATTAAGCGTATGATATGTCAAAATGAAGTTTGAGATGTCTAGTTTGTAGGATAAAAATTTGAGAGCAAATGGTTGAATGGATTGAGTGCAGTAATTCGAGTAAGGTGAGTGGTTTGGAGCTGTTTTTGGGGTTGTTTGGCTATTCGCTGATCCAACTTCAAACGGCGATAACCGGAGAAAATGAGCTCCGAATTGAGCATATGATAGCTTGTTAAAAAGGGAATTAAGTAAGACAAAGATCTAATCCGAGAAGAAAGTTTGATTGCGAACGGTGTGGTCGCAGAAAAATTAAGAGTGAAACATGTCCGAATAGGTAAAAACGTAAAGTTTGGAAATTGGCTAAGTGAGTTTATGGGAACTCCTTAGTATCTTATAATAAGTAATGTGAGTTTTAAAAATAGTTTAAATAAGTCTTCCGCAAGAGTTTACAGTTACGGTCACATCTTTTAATTATTACGCTTTTTATGTTTTAAATGCTCTCGTAATAATCGGAAAAAGTTTATTTGCATTTTTATAAATGAACTGTTGTGATTGTAACTGCGCTTAATATCATAATTAATGTTAACAATACCGTAGTACAACGGGCTGTTACATTTTATGGTATCAGAGCAGTTTTGTTAGGGAACTCTGATAATGTATATATAGTTGTGTTGTGTGTTGCATAGTTGTATGTAGATTCTTATCGATTACTGCATATGTGATTCCTTAGTGTGGGTCTGATCAACCCATTCCTTTGTGTTACATGCGTAGTCATCGTAAGAAGCCTGCGTGGCAACCTTGGAGCACCGAATGTAAGTCCTTAGCCTGATGTTGTGGCTGCAGTATTGACTGCTCCATGGACAAGAGATGGCAGTAAGTAAAACATGAATATTATAGGACTTAAGGGAAACAGACTTAAATGTTTTGTCTGACCTTGCAGATGAAATTATAAAGCTGGATTATAAGTGAAAGTTGTAAACAAACCTATGATATGTACGGTATTGCATGGGTGAACCTTGTAATACTACGAATAATAAATATATATAATTAAGATGAGTCTATAGTATGAAGATGGCATTGGTGAAACTTCCAAATAAATGTGTAGTATAGTATGTACAAGTGGACTTGGTGAATAGACTTCATCAAGGTGAGAGGTTTAGAACCTGTTGGATTGTTGAAAATGGTGAACAGGTATGCTCAGGTATGAGTGTGAATATTCTATGTCTGATTAGAAGTTATAAGTCCCTGATTGAGGATGTACACTTAAACAAATTGAGATGGTTCATGTGGAAAAATAAATAGAATAATTGATGATTAATCCTATGGGATTTGACCACTTGAAATTATAATGCTGGTCAATTGGTAATGTGAGAGATATTGAAACATGGGATTTAAATCCATAAGGAGTTAGTGTTGAGTAAGCATTGGTGAGACGAAATAATTATGTATTATGAGTAGAAGGAAGAAATTGAGAGAATCGCCATGGATGGCATTGAACAAGGTTCATTGAGAGTATGATTGTCCGTAACGGAATAATGGTCTAGCTTGACCGATATGCCATGAAGGAAACAAATATGATTATAGGTGTGCGTTAATGTGTGAAATTCTCCTTGGAAATGGCTACTATGTAGAGATTCAGGTGTTATGAAGCATAAGAGGATTGATCCATGATGTAGGTCTCTTGGAAATCTCAAAGAATGAATATCGTAATTTAAATGGCCTAATTACTAGTGGATGTTGTAATGCAAGGTGAATAATACCTAATGGCCTGATGGCCAGTATACCTATTCTGATGAATAAACGGATGATAATCCAGTGATGGTCTAAGTGCCAGTATACATATATATGTATGTACACCTTGTGATGGCCTGAGCGCCTAATTATCCGTGCTGAGGTAAATTGTTTTATAAATGAACTGCTGTGATTGTAACTGCGCTTAATATCATAATTAATGTTAACAATACCGGTGTACAACGGGCTGTTACAAAAACCACCATAATTTTATTTTTCATTGGAATTATTTAAATTAATAACAAGGACAAGATATGCCTCATTTGTTGTAACAACATATGCGTCTTCACGTGTACCTTCGAGTTCAGATTCTCCTATATAGTGAAATTACAATCTTATGCTTGCGAAAATTATTAGAAATAATGAAAAGAAGCCATGGGATGAAGGGTTACATATAAATAACATAACTTCTCAGACCATAGGATAAAGGGTTACAAAGAAATCATGTGTAAGATATTTCCCTTTACATGTCGTCATGCATAAGATATTTCCATTTCTTTGTCATCGTGCAACAATGAATTATATTCTAAATCCATCCTTCATCGTCATGCAACAACGAATTATATTCAAAATCCATCATTCAATAATAACTCTCCTTCCTTGGCGTCATGCGTTAGATATTCCCATAAAAATGATACAATCCGAAAAATTTACACCTTTTTTGTCACATACCTTACCATACACAAAGGCGTTGAGGGATGTGAAGGGAAATCTTACTTTGAAACAAAAAATTATGATATCAATCAGTTCAAGACACTCCAAAGCACATGAAATAGATAAAAGTCAGACGTGCTTACCTTTGATAAATCTCCCCTTTCAACATCCCAAAAATAATAGAATACGTGTCTTCCACGCAATATTCTCTCCTAATAAATGAAAGAGAGCATAGACAAAGTAAATGATAGATATTCTAATATATTAAAATTCTAACTGATCCTCTAACCTACTCAGTAACAAAACAAAAAGTGGAGTGCATCTAGACGCACATCTACATTTAATACAATTATTGACAATATATGTTATTCATTAAAGATATTAAATTTTTTGAGAAATTACAAATATTAAATACGAAGAAGAAAACTAATTTAAAATATAAAATTATACCTAAACACAACATGTCTCTGTCTCTCCAATTGTGTAGAAGTCTCCTACTACACGTCTATTTATGTCTCTCCCTTTTTCTTCTACGCGTAAGCTCTTTTGTTTAGTTATATTTAACAATGTCATTTTTTATTCTTGAAAGGAGGGTTGTCCTTGTTCGAGAGCATTTGTTATTAATACACTTGTAAGAAATAATTTTTATAAAAATATTATAATACTAAATTATACCTCAATCTAAATTTGTATATCTTACGTAGCTTTACTTTTGTTCCAATTCAAACTAACCTAAAATGAAAAAGGAGATCAATTAATAAAAGGTTGGAAGTAGTAATACCTCAAGATAAATTTGCATCTCTTTACCTGTAATTTTGACTGTGCTTTTGCAGCCAATGGTTAACCTGGTCTTGTAATATTTTGTCTATATCTTCATCATATCGCTTTATCACGTTTGCAGGCATATCTTCTAGTTTCATTTAATTTTTCAGCTCATTTTTATTTGCCTTGTTATTTATGTCAATACATGCTTTGAATACATCACCGTCAGGAACCAAATCCCATAAAATATGTACTCTCAGAAAATAAATAAATATAGATTAATATTATTTTCACATAATAGTAAATTAGACCAACTCATAATGCACAATTATTTAATCAAATGAAATACATTCCCGGAAGCGTACATATTTGAAACTTCATAGCGTTATATTCCTGAAAAATGTAACATTACAGTCAAAACCACCATAATTTTATTTTTCATTGCAATTATTTAAATTAATAACAAGGACAAGATATGCCTCATTTGTTGTAACAACATATGCGTCTTCACGTGTACCTTCGAGTTCAGATTCTCCTATATAGTGAAATTACAATCTTATGCTTGCGAAAATTATTAGAAATAATGAAAAGAAGCCATGGGATGAAGGGTTACATATAAATAACATAACTTCTCAGACCATAGGATAAAGGGTTACAAAGAAATCATGTGTAAGATATTTCCCTTTACATGTCGTCATGCATAAGATATTTCCATTTCTTTGTCATCGTGCAACAATGAATTATATTCTAAATCCATCATTCATCGTCATGCAACAACGAATTATATTCAAAATCCATCATTCAATAATAACTCTCCTTCCTTGGCGTCATGCGTTAGATATTCCCATAAAAATGATACAATCCGAAAAATTTACACCTTTTTTGTAACATACCTTACCATACACAAAGGCGTTGAGGGATGTGAAGGGAAATCTTACTTTGAAACAAAAAATTATGATACCAATCAGTTCAAGACACTCCAAAGCACATGAAATAGATAAAAGTTAGACGTGCTTACCTTTGATAAATCTCCCTTTCAACATACCAAAAATAATAGAATACGTGTCCTCCACGCAATATTCTCTCCTAATAAATGAAAGAGAGCATAGACAAAGTAAATGATAGATATTCTAATATATTAAAATTCTAACTGATCCTCTAACCTACTCAGTAACAAAACAAAAAGTGGAGTGCATCTAGACGCACATCTACATTTAATACAATTATTGACAATATATGTTATTCATTAAAGATATTAAATTTTTTGAGAAATTACAAATATTAAATACGAAGAAGAAAACTAATTTAAAATATAAAATTATACCTAAACACAACATGTCTCTGTCTCACCAATTGTGTAGAAGTCTCCTACTACACGTCTATTTATGTCTCTCCCTTTTTCTTCTACGCGTAAGCTCTTTTCTTTAGTTATATTTAACAATGTCATTTTTTATTCTTGAAAGGAGGGTTGTCCTTGTTCGAGAACATCCATGCCTCTGCTTAATTAATACTTGTTATTAATACACTTGTTAGAAATAATTTTTATAAAAATATTATAATACTAAATTTTACCTCAATCTAAATTTGTATATATTACATAGCTTTACTTTGGTTTCAATTCTAACTAACCTAAAATGAAAAAGGAGATCAATTAATAAAAGGTTGGAAGTAATAATACCTCAAGATAAATTTGCATCTCTTTACCTGTAATTTTGACTATGCTTTTGCAGCCAATGGTTAACCTGGTCTTGTAATATTTTATCCATATCTTCATCATATCGCTTTATCATGTTTGCAGGCATATCTTCTAGTTTCATTTAATTTTTCAGCTCATTTTTATTTGCCTTGTTATTTATGTCAATACATGCTTTGAATACATCGACGTCAGGAACCAAATCCCATAAAATATGTATTCTCAGAAAATAAATAAATATAGATTAATATTATTTTCACATAATAGTAAATTAGACCAACTCATAATGCTCAATTATTTAATCAAATGAAATACATTCCCGGAAGCGTACATATTTGAAACTTCATAGCGTTATATTCCTGAAAAATGTAACATTACAGTCAAAACCACCATAATTTTATTTTTCATTGCAATTATTTAAATTAATAACAAGGACAAGATATGCCTCGTTTGTTGTAACAACATATGCGTCTTCACGTGTACCTTGAGTTCAGATTCTCCTATATAGTGAAATTACAATCTTATACTTGCGAAAGTTATTAGAAATAATGAAAAGAAGCCATCGGATGAAGGGTTACATATAAATAACATAACTTCTCAGACCATAGGATAAAGGGTTACACAGAAATCATGTGTAAGATATTTCCCTTTACATGTCGTCGTGCATAAGATATTTCCATTTCTTTGTCGTCATGCAACAATGAATTATATTCTAAATCCATCATTCATCGTCATGCAACAACGAATTATATTCAAAATCCATCATTCAATAATAACTCTCCTTCCTTGGCGTCATGCGTTAGATATTCCCATAAAAATGATACAAACTGAAAAATTTACACCATTTTTGTAACATGTCTTACCATACACAAAGGCGTTGAGGGATGTGAAAGGAAATCTTACTTTGAAACAAAAAATTATGATACCAATCAGTTCATGACACTCCAAAACACATGAAATAGATAAAAGTTAGACGTGCTTACCTTTGAAAAATCTTCCCTTTCAACATACCAAAAATAATAGAATACGTGTCCTCCACGCAATATTCTTTTCTAAGAAATGAAAGAGAGAATAGACAAAGTAAATGATAGATATTCTAATATATTAAATTTCTAATTGATCCTCAAACCTACTCACTAACAAAACAAAAAGTGGAGTGCATCTAGACGCACATCTACATTTAATACAATTATTGACAATATATGTTATTCGTTAAAGATATTAAATTTTTTGAGAAATTACAAATATTAAATACGAAGAAGAAAACTAATTTAAAATATAAAATTATACCTAAACACAACATGTCTCTGTCTCACCAATTGTGTAGAAGTCTCCTACTACACGTCTATTTATGTCTATCCCTTTTTCTTCTACGCGTAGGCTCTTTTCTTTAGTTATATTTAACAATGTCATTTTTTTTTTTTTGGAGGTTAACAATGTCATTTTTTATTCTTAAAAGTAGGGTTGTCCTTGTTCGAGGGAATCCACGCCACTGCTTAATTAATACTTGTTATTAATACACTTGTAAGAAATAATTTTTATAAAAATATTATAATACTAAATTGTACCTCAATCTAAATTTGTATATCTTACGTAGCTTTACTTTTGTTCCAATTCTAACTAACCTAAAATGAAAAAGGAGATCAATTAATAAAAGGTTGGAAGTAATAATACCTCAATATAAATTTGCATCTCTTTACCTGTAATTTTGACTGTGCTTTTGCAGCCAATGGTTAACCTGGTCTTGTAATATTTTGTCCATATCTTCATCATATCGCTTTATCATGTTTGCAGGCATATCTTCTAGTTTCATTTAATTTTCAGCTCATTTTTATTTGCCTTGTTATTTATGTCAATACATGCTTTGAATACATCGGCGTCAGGAACCAAATCCCATAAAATATGTATTCTCAAAAAATAAATAAATATAGATTAATATTATTTTCACATAATAGTAAATTAGACCAACTCATAATGCTCAATTATTTAATCAAATGAAATACATTCCCGGAAGCGTACATATTTGAAACTTCATAGCGTTATATTCCTGAAAAATGTATCATTACAGTCAAAACCACCATAATTTTATTTTTCATTGCAATTATTTAAATTAATAACAAGGACAAGATATGCCTCATATGTTGTAACAACATATGCGTCTTCACGTGTACCTTGAGTTCAGATTCTCCTATATAGTGAAATTACAATCTTATGCTTGCGAAAATTATTAGAAATAATGAAAAGAAGCCATGGGATGAAGGGTTACATATAAATAACATAACTTCTCAGACCATAGGATAAAGGGTTACACAGAAATCATGTGTAAGATATTTCACTTTACATGTCGTCATGCATAAGATATTTCCATTTCTTTGTCGTCATGCAACAATGAATTATCTTCTAAATCCATCATTCATCGTCATGCAACAACGAATTATATTCAAAATCCATCATTCAATAATAACTCTCCTTCCTTGGCGTCATGCGTTAGATATTCCCATAAAAATGATACAAACTGAAAAATTTACACCATTTTTGTAACATTCCTTACCATACACAAAGTCATTTTTTATTCTTGAAAGGAGGGTTGTCCTCGTTCGAGAGCATCCACGCCACTGCTTATTTAATACTTGTTATTAATACACTTGTTAGAAATAATTTTTATAAAAATATTATAATAGTAAATTGTACCTCAATCTAAATTTGTATATCTGACATAGCTTTACTTTTGTTCCAATTCTAACTAACCTAAAATAAAAAAGGAGATCAATTAATAAAAGGTTGGAAGTAATAATACCTCAAGATAAATTTGCATCTCTTTACCTGTAATTTTGACTGTGCTTTTGCAGCCAAAGGTTAACCTTGTCTTGCATTATTTTGTCTATATCTTCATCATATCGCTTTATCACGTTTGCAGGCATATCTTCTAGTTTCATTTAATTTTTCAGCTCATTTTTATTTGCCTTGTTATATATGTCAATACATGCTTTGAATACATCGCCGTCAGGCACCAAATCCCATAAAATATGTATTCTCTGAAAATAAATAAATATAGATTAATATTATTTTCACATAATAGTAAATTAGACCAACTCATAATGCACTGTTATTTAATCAAAAGAAATACATTCCCGGAAGCGTACATATTTGAAACTTCATAGCGTTATATTCCTGAAAAATGTATCATTACAGTCAAAATCACCATAATTTTATTTTTCATTGCAATTATTTAAATTAATAACAAGGACAAGATATGCCTCATTTGTTGTAACAACATATGCGTCTTCACGTGTACCATGAGTTCAGATTCTCCTATATAGTGAAATTACAATCTTTTGCTTGCGAAAATTATTAGAAATAATGAAAAGAAGCCATGGGATGAAGGGTTACATATAAATAACATAACTTCTCAGACCATTGGATAAAGGGTTAGACAGAAATCATGTGTAAGATATTTCCCTTTACATGTCGTCATGCATAAGATATTTCCATTTCTTTGTCGTCATGTAACAACGAATTATATTCTAAATCCATCATTCAATAATAACTCTCCTTCCTTGGCGTCATGCGTGAGATATTCCCATAAAAATGATATAATATGAAAAATTTACACCATTTTTGTAACATTCCTTACCATAGACAAAGTCGTTGAGGGATGTGAAGGGGAATCTTACTTTGAAACAAAAAATTATGATACCAATCAGTTCAAGACACTCCAAAACACATGAAATAGATAAAAGTTACACGTGCTTACCTTTGAAAAATCTTCCCTTTCAACATACCAAAAATAATAGAATACGTGTCCTCCACGCAATATTCTTTTCTAATAAATGAAAGAGAGAATAGACAAAGTAAATGATAGATATTCTAATATATTAAATTTCTAATTGATCCTCTAACCTACTCACTAAAAAAACAAAAAAGTGCAGTGCATCTAGACGCACATCTACATTTAATACAATTATTGACAATATATGTTATTCCTTAAAGATATTAATTTTTTTGATAAATTACAAATATTAAATACGAAGAAGAAAACTAATTTAAAATATAAAATTATACCTAAACACAACATGTCTCTGTCTCACCAATTGTGTAGAAGTCTCCTACTACACGTCTATTTATGTCTCTCCCTTTTACTTCTACGCGTAGACTTTTTTCTTTAGTTATATTTAACAATGTCATTTTTTATTCTTAAAAGTAGGGTTGTCCTTGTTCGAGAGCATCCACGCCACTGCTTAATTAATACTTGTTATTAATACACTTGTTAGAAATAATTTTTATAAAAATATTTTAATACTAAATTGTACTGCAATATAAATTTGTATATCTGACATAGCTTTACTTTTTTTCCAATTCTAACTAACCTACAATGAAAAAGGAGATCAATTAATAAAAGGTTGGAAGTAATAATACCTCAAGATAAATTTGCATCTCTTTACCTGTAATTTTGATTGTGCTTTTGCAGCCAAAGGTTAACCTGGTCTTGCAATATTTTGTCCATATCTTCATCATATCGCTTTATCATGTTTGCAGGCATATCTTCTAGTTTGATTTAATTTTTCAGCTCATTTTTATTTGCCTTGTTATTTATGTCAATACATGCTTTGAATACATCGCCGTCAGGCACCAAATCCCATAAAATATGTATTCTCAGAAAATAAATAAATATAGATTTATATTATTTTCACATAATAGTAAATTAGACCAACTCGTAATGCACAATTATTTAATCAAATGAAATACATTCCCGGAAGCGTACATATTTGAAACTGCATAGCGTTATATTCCTGAAAAATGTAACATTACAGTCAAAACCACCATAATTTTATTTTTTGTTGCAATTATTTAAATTAATAACAAGGACAAGATATGCCTCCTTTGTTGTAACAACATATGCGTCTTCACGTGTACCTTGAGTTCAGATTCTCCTATATAGTGAAATTACAATCTTTTGCTTGCAAAAATTATTAGAAATAATGAAAAGAAGCCATGGGATGAAGGGTTACATATAAATAACATAACTTCTCAGACCATAGGATAAAGAGTTAGACATAAGTCATGTGTAAGATATTTCCCTTTACATTTCGTCATGCATAGATATTTCCATTTCTTTGTCGTCATGCAACAACGAATTATATTCTAAATCCATCATTCAATAATAACTCTCCTTCCTTGGCGTCATGCGTGAGATATTCCCATAAAAATGATACAATACGAAAAATTTACACCATTTTTGTAACATTCCTTACCATAGACAAAGTCGTTGAGGGATGTGAAGGGGAATCTTACTTTGAAACAAAAAATTATGATACCAATCAGTTCAAGACACTCCAAAACACATGAAATAGATAAAAGTTACATGTGCTTACCTTTGAAATCCCAAAAAGATTAACTAATCATAAATAAAAACATAATTTATGCCGCATCATCAGCCCAGTCATAATGTGGTTGTGGTTCCTCTAGCCATTGTGTACTTAGTGCTTCATCGAAATCATAATGTGGAAAAACTTCTATTAATAATTTCATAGCCTCAGTCCATAAGCCTCTATCTGTTAGATCCTTTAGTTTCTCTTCCCAGGTAGGTGGAGTTTCTTCTTCTTTACGTACCAGTCTCTTACCCTTTCTTTCCCACATAATTTTCTTATTACTTTCTTTCATCTTTTCCTGAAATGGGTGGTCAAGGGGGGTGAGATTTTGGGGAAAATCTCAGTAAGGTTCACAGCTGGAGCATTCTCCAACTATGACGCTTACTCCTGCAACAGTTTATAATAACAATACAAAATGGAACATTTAACATCATCATATAAAAATATCATGCCATCATCATCATCATCATATTCCTACCGGCTTTTACGGACTTACGGAGATACCCAGAGTCCTCGTCAGGTTGCAACTGGAGTATCAGTGCACAGGCCAACATTTAATAGCATGGTTTTAAGTTTCAAAAATATCATAATCACATAATGTAAAGCACTATAAACATATTGCAGTCAGACCATAACTTATCATAGTTTCATAATGGTGGCATACATAGAGAGATTACTTCAACAACTGTAAACACTTACAGTACTTGTCGTTCTTTACTTGTATACTTTCAACTTTTGATCTCTTTACTTGCCTGTTTGCTCCCTTGACTCCCTTTGATGATGATCAACGACTTAAGGAAACACTTCTTGACCTTTGACTACTTTGAATCTTCTTGAATGAACTTCCTTCCTCCTTGAACATACAAGGCCGCAAGCTTAAAGAGAGGAGAAGAGGGATTTTCTTGCTTAGAGATGAAGGGTTCTTTGGTGGAATTATTAGGAAGAAGGACTAAGATCCAGGCTTGTATTTGATCTTGGAACAATTAGGTATTTCTCACTAACACACTCACTATTTCGAAGCATTCGTGGACTTCACAAAATGAACTAAACTCTTTGTTCTTTCCTTTGGTAGTGCCGCGGCTATAGAGGGAAAAAGGAGAGACTAAAGCTTGTTCAAATAGGCAACCTAGAAGCCTTGCCATTACTTGATTGCTGGTAGGTTTCGATCACATTAAAAGAGAGTAAGGTGGTGATTTGTTGTCATAGGTTAGATTGCTTAATGTAGGGACAAGAACATGATGTCAATTTCCTTGA